>NC_059262.1:3440000-3570000 GCF_017591435.1 Portunus trituberculatus | reverse complement strand
GTTTTGGTTTAGTCAGTGGGGAAACCAACATGCAGCAAATTTCGTATTTTATAAAAGCAAGTGTAAGGAGACAAGCGGCCAGTGTGTGGCAAATGAGGGACCCATTATGAATATTTACCATATGTTTTTCCTAATAGATTTTCAGTGTTCACAGTTGATGGTGATTACTGTATTTGCTTACCTAACCTTGCATAGTCTACCTTGACCTGACACAGCTTAACCAAACCTAATCCAATCTGACCTCACCTCACCTCACCTCACCTCACCTGACCTGATCTTACCTCGCCTCACCACAGGTAGCCTAAAGATAACCAACTCAAACTTCACCTAACTCTTGTTTTCTTAAAGTAATGTTTTTAGTTGTTGAACACTCCACTGTTGTGTTACCAACCAAAAGTTATGTTTTGATTTTTAAACACCTGCACAGCCAGCAGTGTGTTGTTAGCTAGACAACCACAGTCGTGACCTAACATCCACAGAATTGTGGAATGTTAACGTCCTCAAAGCTCCTCCACTACCACAGCAAGTGTTTCTGTTCACTCACATTTGCTTCACTAACCCTTCATGGTTTGAGAACAAATTGTTCACTGAAGAGAGGCACATGGCCTTCCATGAAACAGAAATGGTGAAATAATTGGCAGCTGAGAGAGGATGGGAGGCCACTGCCACACTTTGCCAAGTCTCTTTACTCTTCACAGGTCCCATTGTGCAGCTTCCAGGTTGGGCCATGAAAAATCATGGAATCTAATGTAGTGTACTGAACACAAAGGAGGTGCTTGGGTGGGGGTGAAGCACCTTAGCTAAGAAAGGTTAGGCTAATGTAGTGAAATGTGAGGGGCACTTCTGACCTGATTGTATCACCCTCAGTCCATTCACCACCACACAGTGAAACAGTGAAACACATGTTGTTTTATAATCTTGTGATTGTTGTGCATACAGAATTACTGATTGAAAAAGAGAAGTGAAACAGAAGTACAATAGTAGCAGATTTATTGATTTTTCATAAGTGTTTTCATTTACAGTAACGAATACTGTTCTTACATTTTGTTTTCTCAGGTGGGCATGATCACCTCATGTTGCTTGGTGGGCCAACATGCCAATGATCCCATAACGTGCCATCCTAGGCAGAGAAAGAACTGTGTCCGTTTGTGTGTGTCTAGCTTACTAACAGTGTGGTATTCTAGGTTTTCACTGTTTTAGAAGTCAGCCATAATACAAACAAACCTAACATAACACAAAACCAAAGAAAGGAACTGAGAAACAAACATGATACAGAGATTTATAGATGAACGTATAACAGCATAAGCCAACCTAAAGTTAAGAAACTCAGATAACTCTTTTTGCAGACCCAACCCAACCTAACCTAACGTAACAACATAACATAAGCCAACCTAGAATTAAGACACCTATTTATATAACCTTTTTTTATGAACCTAACCTAACTTAACTTGTGACAGAAAGCAAGGAACAAAAAAAAAAACGTCATACAAAATTTAGGATAGAGACAGTAAGAGGGACATTTCAAGACATTTCTCCCTGCATTTTGTCTAACTTGGACCTGTAAGGGGACTGGCAACTAAGGGGGCTTTTATTTTTATGATGCATCCTACCAGTTTTCCCCTCTTACTTGAAATAAAAGAACTCAAATTGGTTCCAGGGTGAATGAGCTGATCAACGCCACGTACCTCATTGACGACAGCAGCAGGGACAGCCTCATGGACCGCCTGTTTGCCCTACCACGGAGCCTCAACCTCCTCAAGGGACTGACAGACCTCATCACCACCCCAGCCCTCTCTGCTCTTATGGGTGTGTGTGTGTGTGTGTGTGTGTGTGTGTGTATGTGTTTGTGCATGTGTGTTTATGA
The DNA here is from genome assembly GCF_017591435.1 of Portunus trituberculatus. Classification (NCBI taxonomy): domain Eukaryota; kingdom Metazoa; phylum Arthropoda; class Malacostraca; order Decapoda; family Portunidae; genus Portunus; species Portunus trituberculatus. Next base: position 3,568,136 of record NC_059262.1, on the reverse strand, counting down.
TCTTGTAGTTGTTTTGTTGTCATCATTCATTCTTTTTCTTTTCTTTTTTTCTTTTCTCTCCTCTTTTCCTTCTTTCTTTTTCTTTTTTTTTCCTTCTTTTTTTCTTTTTTCTCCTCCTCCTCCTCCTCCTCAGTGGGCTCTCTCTCTCTCTCTCTCTCTCTCTCTCTCTCTCTCTCTCTCTCTCTCTCTCTCTCTCTCTCTCTCTCTCTCTCTCTCTCTCTCTCTCTCTCTCTCTCTCTCTCTCTCTCTCTCATATTAAGTCTTTTTCTTATTGTCTGTAGTTTCTGTGTTTCTGTGATGTGTTATCTTTTGTCTTTCATTCCTTTTGTTTTTCGTCTTTGTGTCAGACTTCCTAATGTGGCTTTATGTCTCTCAGTTTGATTCCACTTCTCAAAATACTAAAACTGATGAAAAAAATACAAAGAACCATGAAAACTTAGTCATCTTCCGTTCCTTTGAAAACTTAGTCACCTTCCGTCCCTCCATGAAAACTTAGTCACCTTCCGTCCCTCTGAAAACTTAGTCACCTTCCGTCCCTCTGAAAACTTAGTCACCTTCCGTCCCTCTGAAAACTTAGTCACCTTCCGTTCCTCTGTGAAAACTTAATCGTAACCTTCCATCCCTGCAGAAGATGGCCTTAAAGTGTTCCTCTGTGAAAACTTAATCGTAACCTTCCATCGACAAAGTGAGTGAAGTCTCCGTCAGAGCTGGCCGCAGCATTGACCTCGGAGCACAACCTTGACCCGGCAGTGGTGGAGGCCTTCCTGGAGTCCCGCATCAATGTGTCCAGGGTAGGAAACTTGACCTGGTTTGCTTACAGTGACCTGGGATGTTTTGGTGGTGGTGGTGGTGGTGATATATTTTTTCCATCTTGTCTAATTTAATGAATATTTAACTAAATATATTGAGTTTGGAATGTTTCGGTGGTGGTGGTGGTGGTGGTGGTGGTTGAGTGATATATTTTTTCCATCTTGTTTAGTTTAGTGAATGTTTAACTAAATATATCAATTTTTTTTTTTTTTTTTTTTTTTTTTTGTACCTGTTTTCATTAAAGTTAGGATTTAGTTTGTTTTTTATCTAGTTTTTTTTTTTTTTTATATATATATTTTTTTTTTTCGTGTTCCCTTCTTGCTTTCTCTCCTTGTCTTTCTTTTGTCTTCCTTTTTTTCTTCTTTTTCTTCATTGTCTTTTTTTCTTTTCTCTTGTCTTCCTTTCTTCCTCTTCCTTTTTTTCATGTCTTCTTTCTTTTCCTCTTGTCTTCCTTTTTTTCCTCCTCTTTTTTTCTTTGTCTCCTTTCTTTTCCTCTTCCTCCTTCTCATCTTAATTCTCATCCTCCTCCTCCTCCACCTCCTTCTTTTTCTTACTATTCCTCCTCTTCCTCTTCCTCTTTTTCTTTTCTTTTTCTTTCTCTTCCTCTTCCTCTTCCTCTTCCTCTTCCTCTTCCTCTTCCTCTTCCTCCTCCTCCATTAACCCTACCAGTCATCTTTCACTACTAACTTTCACAACCAACACCCAACACCTCCTCATCTCCTCTGCAGGTGTTCTCCCTTGCTGGTGTGCGGGGTCCCAAGGAGGTGGTGTGCTCGCCGCAGTACCTAGCAGAGTTCCTGGTCACCAATAGCAGCCACCTGGTCACTGAGTTGTCCTGGTCCCTCTGCCACCTCCCCCTCTCCAAGGCTGCTAATGTCACTGCTGTCTTCCTAGCCTCTCTTGATCCGGGGAAGCTGATTACTATGGTACTGATGGTTTTGTGTTTACCAGCCCATTCAGTACTGAGACCCATTTTTACCTTGATTTTTTGGGTATAATTACACTTATTTTTGCATTAGGAAAGGTTTATGGAGGTGAGATTAATGGCTAGAGTGTTTACTATTCTAACCTGAACACATGTTTCTGAAGCTGTATAAAATCACTAAATAGTAACCAGAATAAATATGAAACTGTTTCCTGGTACCATAGAGATTAGATTACTGTCTTCCTGGGATATGCAGCCACTGAGAACCTTTAGCATTGCCTACAAAAAAAAAGAGTTAGAATTTCAACATCAGTATCAGCAGTAGCATTCACAGTCAGTCCTTCACGTCTGCAGGTTGGGGAGGTGATAGAGACAGCTGGGGGATACAATGCACAAATCCTGATGGAGCAGATAGGGAGCCTTGTGGGTGCTGTGGGTCGTCTGGAAGGGCTGGCATCCCTGGCCTCTTCCCTGTCCCCTGTCCTGAGTGCCTTGCAGCCCCTCAGGAAAGCTATGGAGGTCCTGTCTTTGAGTATGTGGGATGAAGTTAGGTAAGTGGTGTGTGTGTGTGTGTGTTTCACTGTTTGATCTGCTGCAGTCTCTGACGAGACAGCCAGACGTTACCCTACGGAACGAGCTCAGAGCTCATTATTTCCGATCTTCGGATAGGCCTGAGACCAGGCACACACCACACACCTGGGCAACAAGGTCACAACTCCTTGATTTACATCCCGTACCTACTCACTGCTAGGTGAACAGGGGCTACACGTGAAAGGAGACACCCAAATATCTCCACCTGGCTGGGGAATCGAACCCCGGTCATCTGGCTTGTGAAGCCAGCGCTCTAACCACTGAGCTACCGGGCCGTGTGTGTGTGTGTGTGTGTGTGTCATATCCTGTTATGCGTATGTGTGTGTGTTTCTGTCTGTTTCTTTTATTCTTTATCTTATTTCTATGTATCCTTGTGTCTATCTCTGTTTCTTTCACTTTTTTCTTCTATATCCTCCTCCTCCTCCTCCTCCTCCTCCTCCTCCTCCTCCTCCTCCTCCTCCTCCTCCTCCTCCTCCTCCTCCTCCTCCTCCTCCTCCTCCTCCTCCTCCTCCTCCTCCTCCTCCTCTGTATTTTTTTTCTCTTATTCTGTTCTATAATGCCAATCTCTTCTCTTCTTTCTTGTCATATTCTGATCCTCCTCCTCCCCTCCTCCTCGTCACTACCCATCGCTTAACAGTTCATAACTCCAGCCCTCTTCATTTCACTTCCCATCTTTTTTCTTCACTTCTCACTGATTAACACCATTTTTCTATTACGTCAGCATTTTCGGGGATTTTTTTGTCTTGTTCTTGTGCTTTTACTGATTTGAACTTATTTTAGTTGCTATGAAGAGTTTTGTAATATTTGGTTGGTCAGTCAGTCAGTCAGTTAGTTAATTAGTTAGTTGGTCAGTTAGTCAGTCAGTCCTGTTCCTTCCTTCCAGCCTGGGTGACTTCCTGGAGTTTGTGGGGGATGTAGTGCATTCCCTCAGCACCAACAGCTCTAGGGTGCTCACTGAGGCACTAGAGGAGGCCACAGATGCTACACTTCACCTCCTTGCCCTTGCCAAGAACCCATCCAACTTCACAAGCCAGCTGGAGGTATGTGGTTGTAGTAGTAGTAGTAGTAGTAGTAGTAGTAGTAGTAGTAGTAATACTATCTCAATAGCTTGTTGTTTCTTTAGTTCTTTTATTGGTTAGACCTCTTTGTACATTAACCTCTTCAGTACTGGAACACATTTTCAAGTTTGGGTGTAAATAGATGATTTTATTTACATTAGGAAGAGTCTATAGAGGTCAGAAGATTAATGGCCAGAGTCTTCAATACTTAAATCCCACACTTAAGTTTCTGAAGCTGTAATAATTCGCTAAATACTAACCAGAATAAATAGGAAAACACGTCATGGTACAGAAAGAGTTAAAAGTAGTAGTAGTAGTAGTAGTAGTAGTAGTAGTAGTAGGACTCAACCCCACCACATCCATACATCACCTTGAACACCCAAACACATGCATCTACTTTCCCCAACTCCACCATTCCACCAGTGCCTCCCATCCACAGGGGCTTGGCGATCCATGGGAGGCTGTTCTGACGGACATAGGGGTCACCACAGAGGCCATCGTGGGGGAGGTAGAAGCTGCATCGGAGTATTTGAGGCAGCACCCTGTCCAGCGCTCTCTCCTCTCCCTTACTGCTACTGGCCTGTCCACCTTGCTGCACAATGACCCCTATAATGATACCAGGTCAGGAATGGTGAAGGCTTGGACTAAAGATGGTGAATGATAGTTGCCAGATGGTGTTATTTTGTTTGTTTTTTATTAAGCCACCTCTCTAACACTACCAGGTTAGGAATGGTGAAGGTTTGGGCTAAATATAGTGAATGTTTACCAGATATTGATTTTTTTATTCTCTCTAAATGTTTTTTTAATCTCTAACTAAGGTTTTATATTCTCTAACTCTAAGCTTCTTTTATTCTCTGTTTTTTTATTTCCTCTAACTCTTAAGTATTGCCTCTATAAACCCTCTTTAATCCCTCCTTCAAAACACACCAGGTTGGAGTGGGAGCTGGATGAGGTACTGAACACCTTACTGGAGGAGTCTCAGATCCCTTTAAACACCACCTTCGCCCGCACCTTGCTGCCCACGCTCCACTCGGCTAAAGTCTTCACACGGGCTGTTGACGGTGTGTACCTGTGATTACCTAATTGTGTGTAGTGTCGTGTTGGAGAGGAATTGTCCTGTAGAAAAGGAATTATGTTTGTATTGCCCTGTTTCTGTATCTATTATGGTCTAACTTGGCCTTGAGATTATGAAAAATGTGTGTGTGTGTGTGTGTGTGTGTTTGTTTGTGGTATGTCTTATACACAGCATCAGTTTTGTCTCTGCCTTCCTCTTTGCGTGTCTTCATTATGCCAAATCTCTTATTTCTTAGTTTATTATGAGTCTCCTTTGTGCCACACCACTACATGGCTCTAATTGAAGTTATGCATGATTTAAACTTTTTAAAGGATACGTTTATGGTGTTTGTGACAGATTAACAAGCTTTCTATGATATTGACCCCAGAAACACCCTTGAGAAGCTAGTTAATCATCTCTGTGGCCTTTTAGAACAGACGTGAGAGAGTAAACCATTTTCAAGTGTGTTTATGATATAGTAACAGATTAACACATTTTTTACAAGATCAACTGAAGAAACACCCTTGAGAACCCAGCTAATCATCTCCATGGCCTTAGAAATTAGTCACGGTGAGAGCAGAGCAATTCGGAATACAAGCCTTTACATTACAGCCCTCTCATGTCTTTTCTCCATTACATGTTGTCTTTACACAGTGCTTCTCCTTCAGGTATGGCAGCGCTGGTGGTAAAGGACCCCCCACTGCCTCTCACCCCCTCCCTCAGCCTCCTCACACTCCTCTCCAACTGTTCCCAGCTCAAGGTTAGTGTCGGAATGTGGACCACGTGTTATGTTTCAATGGGGTGTATTTTGAGGTTAAGTGGGTGTGATGTTTATAAAGGGATTGCTATGTGTAGGTCCATTGGCTTCTTGTGGCTTCTCTTATGATTGTTTGTGTCTATTTTGCCTTTAGGTTTCATATATATTCACCCAAAGTAGTTATGTTCTCTTCATAATCTTCATTTTGTTACAGAGTTTATTTTTGCTCTCAGATTTTATGCAAGGTTACCCCAAGTTGTGTTCCCTTCATCATGTCCTTCACTCACACATAATTCACCTTGCTTTTAAATTTCCTGTATAGAGCTGAGTGTTAATATGAATGAGTGTGTTACATTGTCTAGGCCACCTTGTGTTATAGACATCCAGCCTGGTATATAGGTAGACACATTACAGCCCCGTTTTGCAGAATGCAGTGGATGGGGAGGGGCTGGCGGCCTGGCTGTGTAGTGAAGAGTCCGTGGAACAGTGGGGTGTGGAGGAGCACCACTCGTATGCACTGTCTGGGAGGCTCTGCAGTGCTGCCGGAAGACTCAGCTTGCAAATATCACACAGCTGCTTCAGAACGCTCTCAATTACTCCCAGGTAACCCACACACTAGTCTCTCATGTAGGGCCAGCCATGTTACACCTCAGCTCCCAGGGTGTAGTGTGGGGGTCTGTGAGTGTCCCTTTCCACTAGGCATCACCAGAGCTAGAATTGTTAGTGATGTGTGCGTATTGGGCTGCCCTGGTGTATAGATAGAAAGATAAATAGATCCCTTTGAGACTAAACATCATCAACACCACCACCATCACCACTATCATTCTTGTCACCCTCAGGAGGAGCCACAGGACACCATAACACCCTCAGAGGTGATAGATGCTGTCATGGATCTGCTCAAGACCCTGAACTCGTCAACACACCTCCAGCAGGCTCTTAATTTGACTGAGAGCGTCCTCACACCCTCGCTGGACCTGGAGTGGTGGCGGCGGTGGCAGCCTGAAGGGGAGGTGGTGGTGGGGCAGATGGGAGGCAACAGCTCGGAGCCTCTCTTCCCTGTCCTTCCACCCCTTGGCAGTGGCGGGTTCCAGGATCTTACAGAAGGAGTGAAAGACTCGAAGTACATCATACAAAGACTGTGAGTTATTACAGTTTTCATTGTAATTTAGACACAGCACATCTGGCCACACGCAGCATGCAGGAGTGGACTGGTGTATGCTGTGAGGATTTGTTGTGGCTGTGTGTGGGGCTAGTTCTTTTTTTTTTTATGTAAGAGAGTAGTCTGGCCAAGGGCAACACAAATGGTGATTAGAAAAAAAAGGCCAGTGAGGTGCCAATGTATAAACAAACTGAATGAATGGTAAATAGCCGAAAGAAGACTCAGGGATGATAATAGGTGCTATTCTCTTCTTTTATATTGAAGTTTCTAAGGTGTAGTACAATGCTCCACATGACTCAGGGCTTTGTGTGTATTTACCTAATTGTATTTACCTAATTGTAACATACGGGAAAAGAGCTATGCTCGTGTTGTCCCGTCTCCATATCTATTAATGTCCAGCTTTTTCTTAAAATCATGAATATTCCTTGCGTTGACCACTTCCACGTCTAAACTATTCCATGCTTCCACCCTTCTATGAGGGAAGCTATATTTTTTCACATCTCTCCTATAAGTGGCCATTTTTAGTTTTTTCCCATGCCCTCTCGACATTCTTCCATTCCACATACACAGATCTTCCCTATCCATTTTTCCATGCCAATCATCACTCTGTATATTGCTATCAGGTCTCCCCTTTCTCTTCTGTTTTCCAGGGTTGGAAGTTGCATTCTTTTCAGTCTGTCTTCATAAGTCAAATCTCTTAAGTCAGGCACCATTTTCGTTGCAGCCCTCTGTACTTTCTCTAGTTTCCTTATGTGTTTCTTTAAGTTCGAGCCCACTGTATTGTTGCATATTCAAGCCTCGGTCTTATCATTGCAGTAATTATTTTCTTCATCATTTCTTCATCTAGATATACGAACGCCACTCTTATGTTCCTCAATAAGTTCAATACTTCTCCAATTATTTTGTTTATATGTCTCTCTGGCGATAGGTCATTGGTAATTGTCACCCCAAGGTCTTTTTCTTCATGACTGGTTTTATGTCTTCATTTCCTATCTTGTACATACTCCTGATTCTTCTTTCACTCTTGCCAAACTCTATTTTCTTGCATTTTGTCGTGTTGAACTCCATTTGCCATGTACAGCTCCATTTCCATATTCTGTCCAAGTCTTCCTGGAGTAGTTCGCAATCTTTGTCACATCTCACTTTTCTTAACAATTTTGCATCGTCTGCAAATAGGCTCACATAACTGGACACCCCATCCACCATGTCATTTATGTAGACTGCGAACATTACTGGTGCCAACACTGATCCCTGTGGAACTCCACTCTCCACCAATCCCCATTCTGATGGTCTGTCCTTAATTATTGTTCTCATTTCTCTTCCTACCAAAAGTCTTCCATCCATTTTAGTAAACTGCCATGCACTCCTCCTACCATTTCAAGTTTCCAGATCAGTCTCTGGTGTGGTACCTTATCAAAGGCCTTTTTTAAATCCAGATATATTCCATCAGCCCAACCATCTCTTTCCTGTATTACATCTATCACCCTCGAATAGTAACATATCAGGTTTGTCGTGCATGAACGCCCTTTCCTAAAACCAAATTGACACTCACAAAGTATGTCATTTTTCTCCAAGAAGTCTGTCCATCTATTCTTCACCACCCTCTCACACATCTTAGCTACCACACTTGTAAGTGACACTGGTCTATAGTTCAATGGGTCTCTCTTGTTACCTGATTTATAGATTGGGACAATGTTAGCTCTTTTCCAGTCTTGGGGCACTACACCTTCCCTTAATGAGGCATCAATTACTTCACAAACTTTTTCTGCCAATTGCTCCCTGCATTCTCTTAAAATCCATCCTGATACCCCATCAGGTCCCACAGCTTTTCTCACTTCTAAACTCCCCATCATGTTCTTGATCTCCTCCACAGTTACTTGAAACTCCTTCATAATCCCTTTCTGTTCCATTACCAGTGGTTTGTCAAAAGCAGTCTCCTTTGTGAATACCTTCCGAAAGCATCCATTCATAGCCTCTGCCATTTCCTGGGATCTTCACTGCATACTCCATTTACTTCTAAACTTTCAATACTTTCTCTATTTTTGATGTTGTTGTTCACATGTCTGTAAAAAGCCTTGGTTGGTCTTTACATTTATCAATTATATCCTTTTCTTGTTTCTTTCTTTCTTCTCTTCTAATCAACACATATTCATTTCTTGCTCTTTTGTAACTTTCCCACTGCTTAATCCGTCTTTTCCTTCTCCACCTCTTCCATGCATCCTCTTTTCTTGTTCTAGCCTTTTCACATCTATCGTTAAACCAGTCCTGCTTTCCAACTTCTCTATGTTGTCTTATTGGTACAAATTTTTCTCACCTTCTTTGTATATTTTTATAAATTCCTTCCACTTTTCATTTGCTCCTTAGCACTCTTGAATTTCATCCAATTTGTCTCTTGAAAGAATTTCTTTAGGTTTCCAAAATCTGTCTTGGCATAATTCCATCTTCCCACTTTATATTCTTCATTTCTTCTAGATTTCTCTTCGTCTATCACCTTGAACTCCAAAACTGCATGATCACTCTTTGCTAAAGGGCACTCCACCCTCATCTCCTCAATGACCATTGGCTCTGTACTAAAGACCAAGTCCAGTCTTGACGATGCTCCCTCTCCTCCAAACCTAGTATCTTCTTTGACCCACTGAGTTAACACATTTTCCATTGCCAGTGTCAATAGTGTATTTCCCCATGTTGTCTCTGATCCTTCCATTGACCAGTCCTCCCAACACACCTCTTTACAATTAAAATCTCCCATCATTATAGTTCGTTCACAGCCACCCAACATTTCTTCCAGACATGTTCCTGTATCACTTATCATTTCTTCATATTCCTGTACTGACCATGCATTTGTCTTAGGTGGTACGTACACCACTATGTAGTGCCTCTTTTTTCCTTCATTAGTTTCTGCTCTGATCTTTAGCACTTCTGCCTTTCCCATACCTTTTTTCACTTGATCCACCTTTATATCTTTTTTAACCAGCAACATCACTCCTCCTCCCATCTTACCTACTCTACTGTGTGTGTGTGTGTGTGTGTGTGTCAGCTCTGGGATTGGCAGTCTAGTATGTATATAGATAGATAAATAGATTCTGTAGCTAAAAGATTGATAATAATGGTCTCTTATTGTCACTACCTCAGGGTGAGCATCTACCTAAACCTGGTGGGCGGTGGGTGTGGGGGTGCCTCAGGGTCCCTCGCCACTGTCCTGCCCAGTGGAAAGCTGGAGAATGTGGCAGGTAAGCAATGACCACCTTTCACTTGTCCTGACCTGCCTTGACCTGCCCTGACCACTTCTACTACATTTCCAGGTCTTGCTATTTTCTTCATCCTGCTTCCAGTTACTTTTTTTTTTTAGTCAAGTTTTTAGTTTCCGATTAATTTTTTTGCTTTTGTCTTATTGTGAAGCACTTTTGTTATTCATAGACTTTTTATGTATTGCTAGTTTTAATTTGAGATCAACGTATGTGTGTTTATCTTGTATGTGATCATTTTATAACCTGTTCAAATTTAAATGATCCTTTTAACCTTTCTTTCGAGAGTGCCACCTCAGTTTGGTCTCATTTTCCACTCTTTGGCTCGTATTCTCAAACACCTCTGTGCTTCACCCCACTACTTAAAAGGGCTTTATCTAAATTTACACAAGTTTTTAAGGTGTTGTAATGGTTCTAAAGGCAGAGTGATTTCACCTCCACTATTTCAAAAGGCTTAATCTAAATTTACAAGTTTTTTTTTAAGGTGTTTTAATGGTTCTAGAGGCAGAGTGACAAGATTTCTATGTTATTAACTGGAGAAACACTTGAAAACCCACTAATCATCTCTGTGGCTTTGGAAAATAGTCGTGGTGAGAGAGCAAAGAGTTTTTAAATACGGACCTTACATAAGAATCAATGAACACACGTCAGAAAGTAATAATTTGCAAAAGTGGCCTAATGACCCCACCTTGACTTCCCTCAGACATCGTGACCTCAGTCTTGGACACATTGGTGCACCTGGCGGCCGTGACCCAGGACCCGTGGCTGCCTGGTGACCTGTTGCGCCATCCCAACATGACCTCCTTCCTCACTAGAATTCTGCCGCCCAATGTGTGAGTCGCTGACCTTACCTGTGTAGTGACTCTTGTGAATTTGCTAATTATTTTTATTTTTGGTTTATTTCATCATCTTTTTCATTGTATGTAATGTTTTGCAGGTACAGTAGTTACATTATATCCTAGATGACTTAACAGCACTATAGCACAGATTATTAATTGAGACTATATTGCTTAATTAGACTACTTAAGAACCCCAGGGAAACTCAAGGACCTTCTGTATTGCTTCAAAACTCTACAGAAATTTTAGAACCTTGTATATTTGTCTAGAGTGTAAGGGAAACTCAAGGAACATTAACATGGGTGAATTTAGACTATTGGTGTTTAATTAGACCACTTAAGAACTCCAGGGAAACTCAAGGAGCATTAGTACAGATGAATTCAGAACCCTGGGGAGAACTGAAGGACATTCTCTATTGCTTTGAAACTGGAGAAACTTGAGAACCTTTTATATTTCTTTGGAACTGTTGGGAAATTTAAGAAGAAGGTAATAGCACATATTTGACTATAGTGCTTAATTGGACAACTTTAGAACCCCAGGCGAATTAAAGAACCTTCTCTGTTGCTTTAAAACTAGAGAAACTTGAGAACCTTTTATATATCTTTAGAGCTCTTGGAAAATTGAAGTAGGTAATAGCACATATTTGACTATAGTGCTTCATTGGACAACTTTAGAACCCCATGAGAACTCAAGGACATGTATTGCTTTAGAACTCCAGAATAAATCATCTTTATATTTACAACCACCACATTCACTCCATCACTCCTCTCTTGCATTCACAGGATGATGGTGGTGACTCGAGGTCTGGAGGTGGCTCAGTCCCCTTGGGTGGAGGTACCAGCACCCTTACCACAGCTGCTCACCCTCCTCAATGCAACACGCTCCGCACTTGTCTCTGTGCTGGGTGAGTGACTGTGTGTGTGTGTGTGTGTGTGTGTGTGTGGTGGTGGTTATTGGTGTTTTTAGTTTTTTTTTTTTTTTTTTTTTTTTTTTTTTCGTGCTTCAGTATATTTTAAATTTTTCAGGTCTTATTTTTTTTATTCTATTTTTTTATTTTTTTTTATTTATGCCATGTGGGCTTTTCACGGGAATTTATGGGCTGTTTTCTTGTTCTTTTAACTTTTTTCTATTATGTTTTTGTATATTTGTATGTGCCTTTTTTGTGCCTGTTCATGTTTGATTTATTTTCAGTACTAGTGCGTTTCGAGCATGTTTACATCTATTTTTTTGTCCTTTTACTTTTATATATTTTTCTAGACACACACACACATACATACACACATACATACATACAGCACAAAGCCTCAATCAACAGCACATTACTAAACCTTCACATTTTTTACCCCTATTTCCATCTATCACCTGCAGAGGAGGGAGACGTGTGGGCGTGGTGTGGGAAGGAGGCTGCCCACACCTGGCTAGCCTAATGAACTATACCCACCTGCTGCCTCATCTGCTGGCCTTACCTTACTTCTCCAGCATTGTCAAGCCAGGAGAGGTGAGGGAGTGAGACGAATGTTGACTGGTGTGATTGTGGGAGAGAAATATGTGATAGAAATTGATAGAGGGGTAAGAATGTATGTTTTGAAGGGAGAAATAGTTGCAAAGAATGATGGGAGGGACTTGGGTGAGTGAGAAAAGAGTTGAGAGAGAGAGGAAGAGAGAAGAGAAGAGGAGGTACGCAATGAAAAGAGAAGAAAAGACTTGGATGAGTGTGAGAGAGAGGAAGAGAGGAGAGAAGAGGAGGTATGGAATCAAAAGAGAAGAAAAGACTTAGATGAATGTGAAAGGGATTGAGAGAGAGAGAGAAGAGAAAAAAGGAGCAGTATTGAGTGAAAAGAGAAGAAAAGGACTAGATGAGTGTGAAAAGAATTGAGAGAAAGGGAAAGAAAGGAGAGAAGGGTGGAGGTACGGAATGAAAAAAAGAAAAGACTTGGGTGAGTATGAAAAAGGATTGGGAGAAAGGAAGAGAGGAGAGAAGGGGAGTTACCAAGTGAAAGAGAGGAAAAGAGGATTAGATAGAGAAAATTAGTATAAAAAAGGAATGAAAAGAGAAAATAGAGAGAGAGGAGAGATACTAGAAATAGAAAGGATGGTGTTATGGGGAGTCACTGAATCTAACCTAACTAAACTAAACTAATCAAACCAAACTAACCTAAAAAAACTGACCTACTCTAAACAAACCTGATCTAACCTAACCTAACCTAACCTAACCTTTCCCCACTCTTCACACACACAGGAGGAGATGCAGATCCTTGCTAGCAACTCATCCTGGAGGTATTACCCTTGCCAGCTCCCTGTCAACGCCACCTCTGCCTCCCTTGCACTGTTCTTCCCTCCAACCTCCTCCTTCACCGCCACCTCACAGCCAACCATCGAGAAAGTCAAGGAGGACGTAAAGGAGCTCGAGGATTACTTGTGTGAGAATTTTGATGTGGTTCTTGATGAGCTGACGTCAAATGAGGAGCTAACGTCTGCTGTCAAGGCCTTTGTGAGTTGTTTTTTTCTGTTATTCCTGTGTTTTTTTGCTGTTATTGCTGTGACTTCAAATGTTTAGGTCTGTTTTCTCACTTTGTTCCCTCACCATGACTGCTTTCCAAGGCTACAGTGATGGTTAGCTTGGTTCTCTTGAGTGTTTCTCCAGTAAGTGATATGAAAGTCTTGTTAATTTGTCACTAGAACTATGCAAATGTCCTTAAAAACCTGTATAACTTCAACAAGGGTCTCTTGAGAGTATTTGAGGTGCAGTGTGGGTAATGTTTAGAATGTGGGTTTTCCTTATTTGTGATCATGTTAGTTAAGGATTGTTTTCTGCCAAAAAGTAAAATCCATCTTTGCTTACACTTTTACCTAAGTACTTGTGTATATTTACTGTGTTCTGAGTAACATTAGGTGGCATTTTGAAGTTCAGAAGCTGTTTAGTTCTGTGTGAATCAAATACTGTAGTGGAAGTTTAAGTAGATTACAGTTTTAAGGCACAAAAGACAAACAAAGGTGAGATACATAGAATTTGTAAAATGAATAAAACCATCATTTTTATTTGACAGAAAGATTCAGAAGCCTTTTAGTTCTGTGTGAGTTGAATATTGTAGTGAAAGTTTAGATAAATTACAAATTCAAGCCACAAATGGCAAACAGAGGTGAGATACAGAGAATTTGACGAATTAATAAAACCATCACTTTTATTTGACGAAGGAGATTTCAAGACACTAATTCAGGAGCTGTTTAGTTCTGTGTGAGTTTAATATAGTAGTGGAAGTTTAAGTAGATTACAAATTCAAGATACAAATGGCAAACATAAATACACAGAATTTGAAGAATGAATAAGGTCACCACTTTTATTTGATGATGGAGATTTCAAGACACTAATTGAGAAGTTGAAGTTGAATATAGTAGTGGAAGTTTAGATAGATTACAATTTCAAGACACAAATGGCAAACAGAGGTGAGATACAGAGAATTTGAAGAATTAATAAAACTACCACTTTTATTTGACGAAGGAGATTTCAAGACGCTAATTCAGAAGTTGAAGTTGAATATTGTAGTGGAAGTTTAAATGGATTACACATTCAAGACACAAATAGCAAACAAAAATACACAAAATTTGAAGAATAAATAAAACCACGACTTTCATTTGACAGGGAGGATTTCAAGACAAATACTGTTCTTACATGAAAACCAAACCATTATTAATTCAGATGGATGACCTGACACCCGACCAAATCAACCTGGGTTCTGCCGTGGGTCTTCTGAGATCACTGTGGCATACTGTGACCCTGCTGGACATCCCTGAGCTGGCCAACAACCTGACGGGGGGCTCACTGACTCTTACAGACTGGGAGAAACCTTTTAACTCCCTTGCTGTGAACAATAGTGATCCCAAAAGGTGAGGAATGGGTATGCATGAGGAATTATGAAAGAACGTTGTAAGGAAGAGAGAAGAGACGAAAAGAAGAAAGAGGAGGAAGTAGGAAAAAAAGAAAAAGAAAGTAGTGAGGACTGAAAGAAAGGCAAAAAAAAAATGTGTAAGAGGAATTTTGAAAGGAGAAAGTCGTAGGAAAGATAGAAGAGACATAGGGAAGGAAGAAAGAAGAGGAGGATGAGAAAAAAAAGGAAAAAATAGTGAAGATTGAAAGAAAGACCAATAAGGAATTATGAAAGGAAAAAGTTGTAGGAAAGATAGAAGAGATGTAGGAAAGAAAGAAAGAAGAGGAAGAGAGAAAAAAGAAAAAAAATAGTGAAGATTGAAGGGAAGATAAAGAAAGACAGGGAAAAAAAAAGTGAGGGAGGGAAGAAAGAAGGAAGAATAAGAAGTCAATAAAGGAAGAGAAATAGAGATAGGAACAAGAAAAAGGAGGGGTAGGAAAGAAGGAAGAGAGGAGCGTTAATTAAAAAAGAGAGGAAGATAGGAAGGAAGGAAGGGGTAAAAATGAATAAAGAAAAAATATAGAGGAAGAAAAGGGGGAAGTCAGAGAAGATAAGAGGGAAATCAGAAGTAGAGAGAGAGAGAGAGAGAGAGAGAGAGAGAGGAACCATTTAGCACATAATTATATTCCTTCTATACCTTCTCTTTATCTTACCTTTCCACTTCTAGATTTACAAACAAAACTCTTTAATTCAAGAAAGTAACAAATATCAAACTGTCTCACAAACTCTTAGCCATTTTTCTTTTATGATTCTATTTTTTTTTTTTTTTTTTTATTTATTGATAGATTTTAGTATAAGTTGTTTGCCTTCCACTCCACGTCTTTCTAAGGCAGGGACTCTCAACCTTTTAATCTTACATACCCCTTGAAGTCTTTCAGTATTGGTCATGTACCCCTTACCCACAATGCAGCATCAGGAAGGGTAAAAATAAATGAATGTTTTTTTTACTTAGTGTATGAAGTTTAAATTTTGTTATATATGTGTTATATGTAAGTATGTTAGTATGAGATAGTGTCAATGGGAACTAATACTTCACCAGGAAACACTGTGACAAGCATGCAATATATTTACCAACACGGAACTCTATCAGACAGTTTTTGATCATTGTGGCAGTGAACTAGTGCTGCTGCAGTGATATGGAAGTCACTGTGTGTGTGAAGAGCATATAAAAATAATAAATCAGTACTAAATATTATAGGTTTGCAATGTTGTGTGACAACTGCAATCCAAGAGAGCTTTCTCTCAAGTGACATAACTCCAAGAGTTTCCTTGTTAACGTTGTTAACGTGTCCTGGTTGTAGTGGAGAACACTCCTAGCCTAGCACATGTAGGCCACTTTGAATACTACAAACAGGTTTGCAGTTACTCAAAACTGAAGTATTTTGAGAAACCTGCCACGTACCCCTGGGGATATGCATACCCCAGGTTGAGAATCCCCCCCTGCTCTAAGGCAACTGTCACCATCACACCAAAGCAGCTGTCACCATCACACCAAAGCAACTGTCACCATCACACCAAGGCAACTGTCGTCACCACTCCAAAGCAACTGTCACCATCACACCAAAGCAACTGTCACCATCACACCAAAGCAACTGTCACCATCACTCCAAAGTCCCATCCACTCACTGCCTCCTATTCCTTCAGATTCCTGATGGAGGAGTTGGGGCGGATGCTGGAAAGACTCCTGGATGAAGAAATGTGGAATGGGACTCGTGTTCTGTACTCTTCCATCAACTTGGGTCTCCACGCTGCCCAGAACATCTCCACAGCCCTCACACACATCCTGCTTGGTAAGGCTCTGGGTGTTGCCTCCTTGTAAACAAACAGACTGGCTTTTATAGATTAAGCGATAGTTTTTTCCGTATTTCTATAGTTTTTTTTTCCTTATATCCACAGCCCTCACTCACTTTTTAATCTCCACAGCCCTCACACACACACACACACACACACACACACACACACACGATCGAGAGGGTCCGGGTTCGAGTCCCGGCGGCGAGGCAAATGAGCAAGCCTCTTAATGTGTATCCCCTGTTCACCTAGCAGTAAATAGGTATGGGATGTAACTGGAGGGGTTGTGGCCTTGCTTTCCTGGTGTGTGTTGTGTGTGATGTGGTCTCAGTCCTACTCGAAGATCGGTCTATGAGCTCTGAGCTCGCTCCGTAATGGGGAAGACTGGCTGGGTGACCAGTAGGCGACCGAGGTGAATTACACACAGCGTAGTGTAGTGGTTAGCATGCTCGACTCACACTTGAGAGGGTCTGGGTTCAAGTCCCAGAGGCGGCGAGGCAAATGGGCAAGCTTCTTAATGTGCAGCCTCTTCACCTAGCAGTAAATAGGTACGGGATGTGGCCTCGCTTTCCCAGTGTGTGGAGTGTGTTGTGGTTTCAGTCCTACCCGAAGTTTGGTCTATGAGCTCTGAGCTAGGTGACCAGCAGGCAATCTGAATGTCTGAGTGTCTGAATGTGATTTGTTTAAGTTTTGTTTCCTTGAGTTGCATTAGGTTAGGTTAGGTGACTCCCAACAACACCTTCCTATTTCAAACGTTATGCAGTCACGATTATTATCCTTCTCTTTTGTCCTCTCCTCTCTTTCACCCACTACCTTCCCATTTCAAACGTTATGCATTCACAATTATTATCCTTCTCTTTTCTCCTCTCCTCTCTTTCACCCACTACCTTTCTTCCTCACTCATACACTGCACTACCATGTTATACTGTACCTAGGAACACCTGGTATGTAGATAGAAAAAACATTCTTCTACTACTAACAACTACTATTTATTGCTCTAACCTGCCACATCGTCACTGTACAGAGGGAGATGTGAGTTTGAGTGAGCTGTTTGGTGTGTCTCCGGATGACCCACTGTTCTCCCGCCTGCTGCAGGGTCCTCAAGGCCTGGCTGACATCCTACTCACTGAGATAAACACAACCGTCATCGCTGCTATGTTGGTCAGTGTTGTGTCTTGTAGAATTTTAACTTTCACAGTAGCACAGATTAAATCACACTACTAAGAGTCTACAATTGTTTGGAGCATCAATGATACAGAAAACGAGATGAAAAAGAGTCGAATTATCCAATAGTTAGTCAGTGTTATGCTCAGAAGTGGCTTTAGAAAGATTAATAGATGCTTTAGAGTAGTTTGAAATATAGACCACATTTCAATTAAGCCCTATAGTACTTGGATGCATTTTTACCATGAGTTTAGGTACGATTAAACTATTTCATTGACACGAGGAAGCATCTATGGAAGTTATAAGATTAATGGCCAGTCTTCACTATTTTAATCCTAACATAAATATCTGAAGCTGTATAGAATCACTAAATAGCAGGATGAATATGAAAACATGTCCTTATACTGAAGAAGATAAGCAGTGAAGTGCAGTGTGTCTTAACCTTCCAGGAGAGCGATATACATGGGTGGCTGAGTGGGGCCTATAACCACAGCAGCAGCAACAACGCCTGGGTAGACATACATGGCTGGCTGAGTGGGGCATGTAACCGCAGCAGCGACAAGAACGCCTGGGTAGAACTGCTGTGTAACTTTACCCTTGGAGAACCAGTGCCCAAATTTGTGAGGTCCAACTTGACGGAGACTGTTTCAGAGGCTGTGGTAAGGGCAACTGTTGAGGTGGCCAGGGGATCCAAGAGTGTGTGTTATAGTGGCCAGGGATTGTGTGTGTGTGTGTGTGTGTGTTGTAGTGGCCAGAAATTGTGTGTGTGTGTGTGTGTGTGTGTGAAGTGGCCAGGGATTGTGTGTGTGTTGAAGTGGCCAGGGATTGTGTGTGTGTGTTGTAGTGGCCAGAAATTGTGTGTGTGTGTGTTGAAGTGGTCAGGGGATAGAAGAGTGTGTGTGTGTGTTGAGGTAGCCAGTGACTGTGTGTGTGTTGAAGTGGCCAGGGGTTGGAATAGTGAATGTTGAAGTCAGGGGTTGCAATAGTGTGTTGAGGTGGTTAGGGATTGTGTGTGTGTGTGTGTGTGTGTGTGTGTGTGTGTGTGTAGTGAACAGGGCTGTGTGTGTGTGTGTGTGTGTGTGTGTGTGTGTGTGTGTGTATTTACCTAGTTGTAGTTTTACAGGGCTTGGGCTTTATGCTCATGTGGCCCCGTCTCCATATCAACACTTATCCAATTTTTAGCCAGGGGTGGAAGAGGTGGTCAGGGTATTAAAAAGTATGATATATAAAGTTATGAAGTCACCATTAGACACCATTAGGCAATATAACCAAAATGTGAAGAAGCAAGAGATGTTTAACCCTCAAAATAAACAAAAAGCCAACTAGGATACCATTCCCCAAAGAAATAAGATCCAAAAGAAAAAAAGATTATCCAAAATTAAATGTCTTGAAACTCTCTTTACAAATTTAGAAACCTTTGAGCTTCACCATTCACCTAAGTTTAATTATCCGACAGCCATCCACAATTTAGTAACATTTTATTCCATTCCTGCAGGTACAGTTCTCTCAGCCCTTATCATCACCACCACCACCACCAGTGTCCCCCTCACAGTTCCTCACCAGCCTGGAGAACCTTGGTGAAGCTCTCCGCCAATTTGACTTCACCAAGCCTCCAGACATGCCTGATTTTGAACTGCTGGTGAACACATCTCAGTGGGAGGCTAACAGACTGCTTGCTGGTCTGAGGGTGATTGAGCAAGAATGGTAGGTTCTGCTTCTGTCTTATCCATTTGTGGTGTTATTGATCCAACTGTTTGAAGTTAGGGAGCAGTCTCAGCGTGAAGGGACGTGGGTGGACCAGTGTGTGCTGTAGGAATTTGCTGTGAACATACCTTGTATCTGCTGTGGTCTAAGGATTGAGGGAGGGACAGAGTATGGAAGAGTCATTATGAAGGGGCATGGATGTACCAGGGTATGCTGCAAGGCCTTGCTGTGGGGTATAGCCAGCTATGGTCGCAGGATTGGAGTAGATACATGGTAAGGAACATTGCCATTATGAAGGGGTAAGGGTGAGCCAATGTGTGCTGTGGGGCCTTGCTGTGGGGTGTGTATGGCCAGCTGCAGTGTACCCCTAAGATTCTGAGATGTAGTAGGGTTGTCCACAAAACTATCTTTCCACCTGGGGCTGACAATGCTGGTGTGAATAATGTGTGTGTGTGGTTATGTGTTTGTGTTTGTGTGAGCGTGTGGTGCTTTCGTCACTTGTATGAGATTGCTGGCCGGGTATAGAGACAGACAGAATCACAATAGGTTCACAGTATATTGCTAATACTTCAAACATCCTCTTCACTTTCTTTTAGGTTATAAATGTGAATGGTGTGTTTATTCCTTCAGGCCGTTCCTCCTGCTGGATGCCCTGGTGCAGAGAGGGCCAGTGGAGGTGCAGGCAGTGGTGCGGGAGACTGACTTTGCCCTCTCCTTACTTCTGCAGGGGCTTCCTCCTTCAGGTATGACACAATGGGTTAAATTTGATTGATTTTAAGCTATTTAGAATTTATTTTAGTAAGAAAATGTTTAGAATTTGTGGGAGGAAGGGAAGGATTACGATGACACTAAAGGGAAGGATAATGACAGCAGCAACGACAACAGTTATGGTTATGAAAGTGATGACAAGACTCTACACCTTCACAGACCAAACACAAACACCATTACTGAACCCTACAAACTACCACTCATTCACACACCACTCTCCTCCACCAGACCTGACCACCATTACCACACTCACTAAATCACACACCACTTTCCTTCACCACCACCAGACACCACCAACACCATTGCCCAATTCACTCATTCCCACACACCACCACCACCACCACCACCACCACCACCACCACCACCACTACTCATTCACTCACTCACTCACTCACACACACCTTTCCTTCACCAGATGCCAACACCACCATTACTGAACTCTACCAGCTTCTTAATACCTCCTGGGTGGACCTCCTGGCTGGTATCCACCATAACATCCACCGTGAGCTGGCCCTGGAGACCCTGACAGTTGAAAATGTGTGTGGGGGCAATTCTACCTTGGAGGAGCCTGAGGGAGGTGACGGGAGGTTCCTGGAGGCCGTTGAGAAGTTGTGTCTCTTTGTCTCCTCCAACCCAGACATTTTTGAGGAGGTTAAATATTTACAGGTAGGGATTATGTGGCTTGAATGTAGAGCTTCTTTCCATTAGGGGCTGACAGGTGTGTGTGTGTGTGTGTGTATTTACCTTGAGATTTGTGTACAATTAAACCATTTTATGAACAATAGGAAGAGTCTATGGAGGTCAGAAGATTAATGACCACAGTCTTCACTATTCTAATGCCAACAAGTATTTCTGAAGCTTTATAAAATCACCAAATAGTAACCAGAGTGAAAGTGGAAAAGCATCCTGGTACTGAAGAGAAGAAAGTTTATCGTATTCTACATGTATGGGTGTGTATATCTTCAGTTTACATCATGCACTGCTATCGGAACACCTATTCTAGTATATATTTGCGTATCTTCCATTGACATACCACACCGTCACCAGAACACCTCGGCCCCACTACCCTCCACCAAGACACTGTACAGCAAGAGTCATGACCTGGCAAGCAGTGTGCAGCAGGTGGTGGTGGCGGCGAGGGACCAGGGGGTGCGGGATGTCCTTGGCTGGCCCTCCTTCTTTGTCACAGAGAATTGGAAACGCCTCTTGGACAGGATTTACCCCGATGCTACTGATGGGTAAGCTGGGATGTGCGGTGACTCCTGTTTCATTATTATTATTATTTTTTTTTTTCAGATGTTATATATTTCTAAGTGTTAAAGATATGAGTGGAGTGTGTTGTGTATTTGCTGACCTTTCCCATCTTTGTATCATTTTTTTGGTCTTTCCTGTTTTTTTTTTTTTTTTTTTTTCAATCTTTGTTACGTTATTCATTTCTCTTTTATCACCATTCTTGCTGTCTGCCATTTTCTTCCTATTTTTTCTTATCACCTTCTTTCCTACTTCTTTCCTTCATCCTGTTGACCTTTTGGTGATTTTTATTTTCTCCCTTCATCTTGCTTACCTTCCTTTATATTTCTACCTTCTTCCTTCACCGTGTTCACCTTCCCATCATTCCTCCCATCCTGACATTATTAATACTCTTTTTGCCCATCTTGACATCACTAACACTGCCTTCTCCCATCCTGACATCACTAACACTACCTTCTCCCATCCTGACATCACAAACACTGCCTTCTCTCATCCTGACATCACTAATAACACTCCCATTTCCTCCCACAGCATCAGTAACACTCCCTTCTCCTCCCACAGCATCACTAGCACTCCCTTCTCCTCCCACATCATCATTAACACTGCCTTCTCCTCCCACAGCATCACCACTGAGGGTCTGGAGGAGCTGGTGCCCTCCCTGGTGTTGGCTCTAGGCTGGCTCGGTGTCCCACAAAACTCCACCTTCCCTAAGAACATTGTGCTGCAAATCAAGTGGATGAACCTCTTGTTGGGTGAGGCTCGTGTGGATGAACTGTTTGTTTTTTTGGGGGTCAAGTTGTTTGATTTCTTTTCTTGATTGTTATTTTATTTCTTGACGTGTATTTTTATTTTATTTATTTATTTATTTACTTATTTATTTAATTAACTTTTTTTTTTTTTTGAGCATGAGGAGACATGACTCAAACACAGCTAATTAATCATCCACATTGTTACTTTTCAGCCCAGGATTTGGATGAGGTACTGAACGGAACGGTGGTGCTGAGTGGGCTGGCCGACACCCTCACAGACATCTATCCTGGTGTTCTGAGGGACATTGTGCACACCCTCGCTCAACGCCCTGACAAGGTATGCACTAGGGAGTCTGTTACCTTGATGTTGTGTTTGTGTGTGTGTGTGTGTGTGTGTGTGTGTGTGTGTGTCCGTCCGTCCCTCCCAAACTGTTTTTTTCACCATATTCTTTGTCTCTGTCTGTCCTTTGCCTCTGTTACTTTCCCACTTGTCTTTTTCTAGTCTTTCCTTTGCTGTCTCTTCCTTTCCTCTACCTTCATTTCTTTTCTTGTCTTTTTTGTATCTTTTGACTTCCTTTCCTTTCCTTGTTGTCTTTATCTTTGACCTTAATACCTTTCCTTGCTGTCTTTCTGTCTCTTTCTGTCTTTCACCTCCTTTCCTTTCCTTTACTGCCTCTCTCTTTATCTTTTATCTCAATTCCTTAACTTATTACCTCTCTATCTTTCACCTCAATTTCTCTCCTTACTGTCTTTCTCTATCTTTCACCTCAATTGGTCACTTTACTTCAACCTCTTATTTCTTTCATTACTGTCTCGACCTTTCTTCATCTTCTTTCTCTCCCTGCTGTCTTTCCATCTTTCACCTCAATTCCTTCCCTTGCTACCTCTTTCTGTCTTTTGCCTCCATTCCTTTCATTGCTGTGTTAACCTTTCTTCACCTTAATTCCAGTCCTTATTGCCTCTTTCTATCTTCCACCTTAATTATTCACCTTACTATCTGTCCGTCTTTCACCTTCATTCCTTTCCTGTGGTCTCTTTCTATCTTTCACCTCCTTTCTTAACTAGCTCTTCCATCTTTCACCTCATTGCCTGTCCTTGCCATCTCTCTCATCTCGTATCACCTTCATTACTTTCCTCACAGCCCAAACTGATCTTTCACCATCATTTTCTCTCATATCCTCCACCCACACTCACTTTATCCAGCAATAGGCTTAGCAGTCATTAGGTTGAGCCATTAGGGAGGTTTGGAAGATGAGATTGGTGGAAATATTTGTTTATTTTGGAAAGGAACTGTCTTGTGTTGGCCTGATGACTTCTTGTACCTTTCTTGATGTTTCCTTGACTTCTTGTTCATTATGTTCTCTTGTGTCTGGCAGGTTGGAGAAGCTCTGATGGCATTGCAGGGGGTGGAAAGCTGGGCAGAAGTGTGCCAGCTTAATGCGAGTGCCATGGGAAGTGATATCGCTGCCCTGCAGAAGGACGTGTGCCAGGTGGAGGGGGAGGCTCTGGTGCAGGAGCTAAGGGGCCTCTTGGGGCTTGATCTGCTGCTGGTGAGTTTGTCAGGCTTGTGTTCCTTGTCTGACCTAGCCTGTTAGTAGTCATTTATTTATTTTATTCTCTTTTATTTGTTTGTCTATTTTTTTCATTTTCAATTTGTATTTATTTATTTATTCATTTATTTATTTATTCACTTATTAATTTTTTTTTTTTATATATTGAAATGGGCCTTTAGTATTTGATTATCAGACATGGATTGACACTTATATAATTCTTGCAGCATCTTTACATTCTCACATTAACTCAACTTCACTCTTCACTCTTTGTTGCCTTTGACCAGCACCTCTCTTATATCAAAACAACAACTTTTCATCTTTCACCACTCACCAGCAACCAGACCCTATTATGACCCTGGAGGATGCCCTGAAACTCCTCATGGTTTACATCTCCACCCTGAATGAGATGGACAGGATTGGGACGCCCCTTACTGCTCCGGGTGGCCTGGTGGAGTACCTGGGGCTGCAGCAGTGGATGAATGTGTCCTCTGATGTCTTCAATGTCACGCTGGAGGAGATGGAAGCAAACAGGTGAGGTCAGAGTGCAAGGTGGAATTTTTTTTTTTTTTTTTTTTTTTTTTTTTTTTATCACCAACTCAATTAACGGACTGTCCTTTCTCTCTCTCTCTCTCTCTCTCTCTCTCTCTCTCTCTCTCTCTCTCTCTCTCTCTCTCTCTCTCTCTCTCTCTCTCTCTCTCTCTCTCTCTCTCTCTCTCTCTCTCTCTCTCTCTCTCTCTCTCTCTCTCTCTCTCTCTCTCTCTCTCTCTCTCTTTGCTTTAGTTTTATATTTCTTGCAGTCTTCTACTTCTTCTTTGACAGTAATTCCTCGTCTAATCTTGCTAACTCCATATCTTTGTAATGGCCTCCTTGTATAAGACTCTACCTTTCTCTCACCCCCTACTCTGTCACCTCTCTAATTCTGGATTACACTTTTGACTTACCTGTTGGGACTAGCACCTCACTTGGCCCTGTTTTCACTCTAGTTGCTGCTGCCCAGTGCCCTTAATAAAAAGTCATGAAAACACACTTGGAAAACTATAAGAACGTGTGCTGGGGTACTTGTTCATTGTCAGTGTTCCTATTGGAATAAGATTATGAAAACACTATTGAAAATTCCCAACATGCATTGAAGTTTGAGTAGCCAAGAAATGCTTAACTCCTTCAGTACTGGGACACTTTTTTTACCTTGAGTTTTGTGTACGATTAGATGATTTTATTTACATTATGAACTGTCTTTGGAGGTCAAGATATTAATGGCCATAGTCTTCACTATTTTTAACACCAAAAGCACCTAATAACTCAAAGCTTGGTGGTGACTCCTTGGTGTTGTCTGTGCAGCACCGTGATTTTGGCTGGTGTGCTGGGTCCCCTGGTGGAGCGGGTGGCGAGGACTCCCAGGAGGGTCGTGTCATTAGAAACGTCCTGCTGTCCCTCAGTAGTAACCTCCGACAGGCACGTTGGCTCCTGCTGGCATCTGCTGGGAATCTAAAGGAGGTGAGTGGGGTGGTGATGGTGGTGGTGGTGGTGGTGGTGGTTAAAATGTTCCTTAGTATTTTTTTTTTTTTTTTCTGGTGGTGTTTCTATTGATTTATTTTTTTCTTTTCTTTTCTTCTTTTTGTTGTAATTGTTTTTGTATTTGCTACAGTGGTGGTGGTTGTGGTAGTGGTTGTGGTTGACTGTGATGGAGTTAGGCTAGGCTTGGTGAGGTTTAAAATGTAGTTTGATGTTTCTTGTCTTGTTAATTTGTACTTGTATCCATTCTCTCTCTCTCTCTCTCTCTCTCTCTCTCTCTCTCTCTCTCTCTCTCTCTCTCTCTCTCTCTCTCTCAGGCATACATGGACAAGCCAATGGTGATTCAGTTCCTGGATCTGCTGGACCACTTGCCGGAGATCACTGAGGAGTACATCAGTCTTCTCAGCCGCTTCTCCTTAGTAAGTACAAATATCTGTCTTGTACATTCCTTAAGTGAACATCCTTGTATCATATTTCTTCCTGCTCTTGATTGTGTGAACTCTCAAACTGTTAATGATCTCGTAAGTAAACATTCTGATATATTTCTTCCTTGTATTGATTGTGAATATTTACCAACCACACCGCATCACCATTTCAGCTGTCCGAGGTGGTGAAGATGCCCGGAGAACCACCTTGTGCCTTCCAGATGTCCCTTTTGGAGAGGCTGGCAGAGGTGGAAGGGGTGGAGGTGGAGCTTCTGAACCAAACCATCCAGTTCTTTTGCAATTACTCTACTCCATCACTCTGGATGCAGCTCAACCCTGGCTACCCACCTGTCATCATGGTGAGTGGCTGGTCTCCTCTTTGTGTCTCTGTATTAGTGGGGCTTTGAGAGCCTTCTAGATATCACTCTGGGTTTTTGTTGGGTTCCATATTTTGCAGTCTATATTTGTCATTTTTCCTCATATCTTTCTTTCTTTCTGTCTCTTTTTTTTCTCTTCTCTTTTTCTCAATTTTTCTCTTTTGCTGTTCTCTCTTTTCTCTCTCTCTCTCTCTCTCTCTCTCTCTCTCTCTCTCTCTCTCTCTCTCTCTCTCTCTCTCTCTCTCTCTCTCTCTCTCTCTCTCTCTCTCTCTCTCTCTCTCATCCACATTGTTCCTCCAGGGTGAGATTGTGGAAGTGGATGCAGCAACTCTAGGCCTCTTGGTGATGGATGTGTGGAAGGGCGTGGTGGAGGCAGTGCAGGGCCGTCATCCGAGAGGGACCTTCCACCCCCCACTATGGCTAGCAGAGGAGCGCTGGGAGGGGGTGTACCAAAAACTGCTGAATTTTACGAAGAGGTGTGTGTTAGGGGGTGTATTTGATAATGCTTTGCTCTCTCTCTCTCTCTCTCTCTCTCTCTCTCTCTCTACTCTCTCTCTGTCTCTGTCCATCTGTCTGTCCGTCTGTCCATCTCTCTCTCTCTCTCTCTCTCTCTCTCTCTCTCTCTCTCTCTCTCTCTCTCTCTCTCTCTCTCTCTCTCTCTCTCTCTCTCTCTCTCTCTCTCTCTCTCTCTCTCTCTCTCTCTCTCTCTCTCTCTCTCTCTCTCTCTCTCTCCTAAATTCCCTTAAAATCCATTGTTTTTTGCCCATGAACCTCAGAATTCATGATTTTTTACCCTGAACCCCCAAAGTAGTTATTTCTTTTCTTTAACCCTGAATCTCACATTATTTCTCATCTCTAAACCCATTATTTCTCATTCCTAACCCATCTTTTATCCTGAACCCCTGGAACCTGTTTATTTCTTGCCTAAAGTCCTGAACCCTGAATCCCTTATTATTTCTCATCTCTAAACCCATTATTTCTCATTCCTAACCCATTATTTCTTGACCCTGAACCCTGGAACCTATTATTTTCTTGCCTAGAGTCCTGAACCCTGAATCTTACATTATTTCTCATCTAAACCCATTATTTCTGATTCATAACCCATTTTTAGCCCTGGAACCTATTATTTTCTTACCTAGAGCTCTGAACCCATTACTTCTTTCTCCTGAACTCTACAGAATGCATTATTTGTCATCTCTAAACCCATTATTTCTGATTCCTAACCTATTTTTTACCCTGAACTTCTGAGACCTGTTATTTTCTTACCTAGAGTTCTGAACCCATTATTTCTTTCTCTTGAACCCTGGAATGCATTTTTTGTCATCCTTAAACCCATTATTTCTGATGTATAACCCATTTTTTTTACTCTGAACCCCATAATGCATTAGTCTTCATCTATAAACCCATTACTTCTGAATCTTGAACCTATTATTTTTTTCTCCTGAACCCCAAAAGGCATTATTTCTCATTTTTAAACTCATTTTTTTTCCCCTGAACACCCAGAATGCATTATTATCATCTCATGCTTCAACCCTTTATTTCTCACCTGTTACCCTCATGTCACCCTTCTGCTGCAGGCCGCTGGGGAGGTGGTGCCGGAGATGGCCTTCCTGGGGCTGTCGGCTGCACGCACTCACTCCCCGCCCTGGTGGGTAAACAACACCTTGCCTCAGGTCGCCTCTGCACTCTACCAGCTGTCCCTTCGCCTCGCTCAGAGCATCAATGGTGGGTTTGACTGGGCTTGTGTGTGTGTGGCAGGGAATAGTTGTATGTGTGTGTGTGTGTGTGTTTTCTTTTTTTTTTTGTTGATATTGATGAGCTTTCTTATTCTTTTTAGTAGATAATGTGTTTGTAACATCTTTGTTTATTTTGTGTGGCAAGGAATTGTGTGTGTTTTTTTTTTTTTTTTTTTTTTTTTTTTTCAGTTTAAGGGATCGTGTTCTTTTTGTTTTTATTGATATTGACGAGCTCTCTGATTTATTGAAGTAGATAGTGTGTTTGTAATGTCTGTGTTTATTTGTGTGGCAGGGAATTGTGCGTGTGTATGTGTGTGTGTTTCTATGTGAGTGGTCTTGTTCTTTTTATTTTTATTAATATTGACAAGCTCTTATTTTTTTGTGGAACACGGAATTAACTCATATTGATAGAACACAAAACACCCTTTACAATCATTACAACTGGACCTCCTTCAGTATTGATAGAACAACACCCTTTAGAACCATTACATCATCTTCAGTATTGACAGAACACCCTTTAGAACCATTACATCATCTTCAGTATTGACAGAACATCCTTTAGAACCATTACAACATCTTCATTATTGACAGAACACCCTTTAGAACCATTACAACTCCTTCAGTATTGATAGAACACACTTTGGAACCATCACAGCATCTTCAGTATTGACAGAACACCCTTTAGAACCATTACAGCATCTTCAGTATTGACAGAACACCCTTTAGAACCATTACAACTGCATCTCCCATTGTTATCTCAGAGACGACTGGCACTGTGGACCTGGAGGCAGCAGTGCAGGACCTTGGCAGTGTGAAGGAGGTGGTGGCGTTCATGGCTCCAAGGCTGCCAACCCTCGTGTCCCTGGCTCTGTGGCTGCCTGAGTCCTATGTTAGTGTTGTGTGCTTTGTAATGACTCGCTTCTACTTGTCACCGCTTCTCTCAGTCACTAGTCACTCTATATTGTTATACTGATCAAAAACTTGCCAAATTATTTTCTTTTTTTAATACTTATCAGAAACTGCAGAAGCTATTCTTTTTTCATCTTCAAGCTTTTACATTGTTATTTTTTATTTATATTCACTTCATTTCACTCACTTTTGTGCTTGTTATTATATATTGACTCACATTTCCAAGTCTTTTTTACATCTCTCTTTGCCATTCTATTCATCTGAGTACATATTTTGTTATTTTCCTCAACTATTTCTCTGCTACGGAATCCATGAGTTCTTTGTTCCTCAGGCAAGCTGGAGGTTTTTCCGAGGAGACCACTGGCTTGAGATAGTGGAGGAGATGTGTGAGAAGGGACCTGAGCACCTCCTCCTGTACCCCGGCCTCCCGCAGCAGGAGTGGGATGCCTTAAGACACACATTCTGCAACCTTTCACTTCCCCAGCTGGGTGAAGACCTGGAACCACTGTTCAATGTGACAGAAGTTATGGAGGGCGAGGTAAGATAAGGGTTTCCTATGCTTTGCTCTTCATATCACTAATTCATTCCTCTTTCTTCATTCTCACTTTCTTCCTTTTGTGTTAAGATTGAAAAGCGAGTTAGTAAGCTATGTATTTCTCTCTTCATCACTAACTTACTCCTCTTCCTCCATCCATTCTCTCCTTCTTTTTTCTGTGTTTCATCTTGGTCAGTTGACATGGGTTGAAAAGTGAGTCAGCAAACCATCTCTCTTTCCTCAGACGGTGAACCTGAGTAAAGTGAAGGAGGCAGTAGGCCAGCTGATGAGGAGGCTGGCGTTCCTGGACCCCTTCAAGCTGGACGACCCATTTTCTAACAATGCCTACACACTCACTACAACTCGCTTCGGCCCGGTGCTAAAGTAAGGCCATGCAGGGTTCAGGATGGAGGGGATGTAGGAGAGCAGGGATGACATTAACTGTCGTATGATTTTGAACCATCAAACATGCAGAGATTGTGCTGAGAGAGTACTGGTTCCTCCACAGGATCATTCAGGGCACGCTGGGACAGTTGATCTGGCTGTACCGAGGGACAATGGAGAGGATGAGCAAGTCGTCACAGTTCCTGACGGCACACAGCTTGGCAATGGCCATGGGAGCCGTGGAGCCAATCACTTCAGACAGTAAGAGTGGTGCTGCTGATGTTGTGGTGGAAAACACTCTTAGACAGCCTTCTGCATGTCTGAATCCTGAAAAGCTTGAGATATGCTAACACTCCTTGTAAAGCCATGTTGATAAGTGCCTCTACCCTTCAGGAGATCACAGCCTGCTGGAGAGACTGGTGGACCCTGCCTTGTTCCTGCAGCTAGTCAAGGATTACCAGAACGTACAGCAGCGCATGCATGACACAGCAGTGGCCCAAGTTGAATCTCCTGACTATGACTCTGTAACTAACTGTGTCTTGTACCATTGTGTGACAGATTTTGACTTGGTCTTGTTCAGATATCACTGTTCAGTCTTGGCTCTGTTTATCATTTACTAGAAGGGATGGATGGGAGATTGTGTGGACTTGCATAGCATGTTTGGGTAGACTTGTATAGCATGTTTGGGTTAGGAGGAGGAAGTTTATGATGGATAGAGGACCCAAGAGCCAGCCTGGAATAGATAAAAGATTGTTTGGATTAGAAGGTGCCAGTTTATGGTGGATAGTATAATGTATGAACTTTGGAGCCACTTTGTGATGGATAGAAGGACTTGTATATAACATGATTGGATGAGAAGAAGGTAGTCTGTGATGGATAGAAGTTTGTGTGGACTTGTATGTAACATTGTTGGTTTGGAAGTTGCCAGTTTGAGAGAATACTTTAGAGATTCCAGCAATTTACGTAATATTTTGCAGGTGGAAAGTTACCCCTTGTATGGCCAGGTGTACTCAGACCTACACTCGACACTGCTCAACCTGACAGAGTCCCTGGCAGTGCCCCTTGTGCCGGGAGTGAGGGTGCCGCTTGGACAGTTGCTGGAGTCCATCCTGTACAACACACTCTATAATGGAGGAGAGATCCTGAAAATTCAGTGCGTGAATGACACCACTCAATATGTACCTCCATTTGTCACCTCTCCAACACTGTCCACCTTTCTAATGCAAGAGTCAATCAGTAATTTCTGTCATTCATCCATTTTCCAGTTAACTCTGCACTTCCCTGCCTGCTTCTTTGTTTCCTTTCTGTGACTTTGGGATGAGTCAAGATACTTACACTTCAATTTTGGATGATAGTTTTAATATTTTGGGACTTGAACCTTAGTGGGCATTTTTCTTTAGTTCATTTGTTCTTAGTTGGTGCCCCTCTTATTGAAAACATTATCTTTGTGGTCTTTGAAGAGCTCTCAGTTTCAGTTCATTAGTCCGTATGTTAATTTGTTTACTTTATAGGCATGAAATGAATGATTCAGTGACACTACCATGCAAGTGAACTCCGTATTTGTACATAGATACTAGCTAGACCTCTGCTTCTTCAGAGTGTTTGGAGATTAAGTGTTTTGAGTACTGAATAAGACAACCAGCATGTAGTGTCTTGTAAATACTTGAATGATCTACTTCCATCTTTGTGTATACCACACTGGCAGTCTTACAAAGGGCAGCCAAGGCAAGATACACACACACACACACACACACACACACACACACACACACACACACACACACACACACACACACACACACACACACACACACACACACACACACACACAGAAAAGTACAGCAAGAAAGGACTAAAGAAACTTACATATGAGCGAAATGTAATGTATTCCAACATAAATGGAGTGATATCGGGGATTTTAGAACTCAACGATTACTTGAGGGACAAGAACCCAGATATTGTGGGTCTTACTGAAACAAAACTGAGAGAGGAGAAGACCTGATGAAGGTTGGAGAAGGAAATATAACGTTTGGAAAAGAAATAGAGTAGGTAAGATGGGAGGAGGAGTGATGTTGCTGGTTAAAAAAGATATAAAGGTGGATCAAGTGAAAAAAGGTATGGGAAAGGCAGAAGTGCTAAAGATCAGAGCAGAAACTAATGAAGGAAAAAGAGGCACTACATAGTGGTGTACGTACCACCTAAGACAAATGCATGGTCAGTACAGGAATATGAAGAAATGATAAGTGATACAGGAACATGTCTGGAAGAAATGTTGGGTGGCTGTGAACGAACTATAATGATGGGAGATTTTAATTGTAAAGAGGTGTGTTGGGAGGACTGGTCAATGGAAGGATCAGAGACAACATGGGAAATACACTATTGACACTGGCAATGGAAAATGTGTTAACTCAGTGGGTCAAAGAAGATACTAGGTTTGGAGGAGAGGAGCATCGTCAAGACTGGACTTGGTCTTTAGTACAGAGCCAATGGTCATTGAGGAGATGAGGGTGGAGTGCCCTTTAGCAAAGAGTGATCATGCAGTTTTGGAGTTCAAGGTGATAGACGAAGAGAAATCTAGAAGAAATGAAGAATATAAAGTGGGAAGATGGAATTATGCCAAGACAGATTTTGGAAACCTAAAGAAATTCTTTCAAGAGACAAATTGGATGAAATTCAAGAGTGCTAAGGAGCAAATGAAAAGTGGAAGGAATTTATAAAAATATACAAAGAAGGTGAGAAAAATTTGTACCAATAAGACAACATAGAGAAGTTGGAAAGCAGGACTGGTTTAACGATAGATGTGAAAAGGCTAGAACAAGAAAAGAGGATGCATGGAAGAGGTGGAGAAGGAAAAGACGGATTAAGCAGTGGGAAAGTTACAAAAGAGCAAGAAATGAATATGTGTTGATTAGAAGAGAAGAAAGAAAGAAACAAGAAAAGGATATAATTGATAAATGTAAAGACCAACCAAGGCTTTTTTACAGACATGTGAACAACAACATCAAAAATAGAGAAAGTATTGAAAGTTTAGAAGTAAATGGAGTATACAGTGAAGATCCCAGGGAAATGGCAGAGGCTATGAATGGATGCTTTCGGAAGGTATTCACAAAGGAGACTGCTTTTGACAAACCACTGGTAATGGAACAGAAAGGGATTATGAAGGAGTTTCAAGTAACGGTGGAGGAGATCAAGAACATGATGGGGAGTTTAGAAGTGAGAAAAGCTGTGGGACCTGATGGGGTATCAGGATGGATTTTAAGAGAATGCAGGGAGCAATTGGCAGAAAAAGTTTGTGAAGTAATTGATGCCTCATTAAGGGAAGGCGTAGTGCCCCAAGACTGGAAAAGAGCTAACATTGTCCCAATCTATAAATCAGGTAACAAGAGACCCATTGAACTATAGACCAGTGTCACTTACAAGTGTGGTAGCTAAGATGTGTGAGAGGGTGGTGAAGACTAGATGGACAGACTTCTTGGAGAAAAATGACATACTTTGTGAGTGTCAATTTGGTTTTAGGAAAGGGCGTTCATGCACGACAAACCTGATATGTTACTATTCGAGGGTGATAGATGTAATACAGGAAAGAGATGGTTGGGCTGATGGAATATATCTGGATTTAAAAAAGGCCTTTGATAAGGTACCACACCAGAGACTGATCTGGAAACTTGAAATGGTAGGAGGAGTGCATGGCAGTTTACTAAAATGGATGGAAGACTTTTGGTAGGAAGAGAAATGAGAACAATAATTAAGGACAGACCATCAGAATGGGGATTGGTGGAGAGTGGAGTTCCACAGGGATCAGTGTTGGCACCAGTAATGTTCGCAGTCTACATAAATGACATGGTGGATGGGGTGTCCAGTTATGTGAGCCTATTTGCAGACGATGCAAAATTGTTACGAAAAGTGAGATGTGACAAAGATTGCGAACTACTCCAGGAAGACTTGGACAGAATATGGAAATGGAGCTGTACATGGCAAATGGAGTTCAACACGACAAAATGCAAGAAAATAGAGTTTGGCAAGAGTGAAAGAAGAATCAGGAGTATGTACAAGATAGGAAATGAAGACATAAAACCAGTCATGAAGAAAAAGACCTTGGGGTGACAATTACCAATGACCTATCGCCAGAGAGACATATAAACAAAATAATTGGAGAAGTATTGAACTTATTGAGGAACATAAGAGTGGCGTTCGTATATCTAGATGAAGAAATGATGAAGAAAATAATTACTGCAATGATAAGACCGAGGCTTGAATATGCAACAATACAGTGGGCTCGAACTTAAAGAAACACATAAGGAAACTAGAGAAAGTACAGAGGGCTGCAACGAAAATGGTGCCTGACTTAAGAGATTTGACTTATGAAGACAGACTGAAAAGAATGCAACTTCCAACCCTGGAAAACAGAAGAAAGGGAGACCTGATAGCAATATACAGAGTGATGATTGGCATGGAAAAATGGATAGGGAAGATCTGTGTATGTGGAATGGAAGAATGTCGAGAGGGCATGGGAAAAAACTAAAATGGCCACTTATAGGAGAGATGTGAAAAATATAGCTTCCCTCATAGAAGGGTGGAAGCATGGAATAGTTTAGACGTGGAAGTGGTCAACGCAAGGAATATTCATGATTTTAAGAAAAAGCTGGACATTAATAGATATGGAGACGGGACAACACGAGCATAGCTCTTTTCCCGTATGTTACAATTAGGTAAATACAATTAGGTAAATACACACACACACACACACACACACACACACACACACACACACACACACACACACACACACACACACACACACACACACACACACACAATAAATATGGAAGTGCATCATGCTACTGAAGGGGTTAACGTCAACAAATTTAATCGTCACTCCACAGGAAAGATGTGCAGTGCTACCGACCCTTCCAGGAGCTTATCTTGAGGGAGGAACATTGGGTGATGATGCAGCAGTGGGTGGAGGTGGTGGAGAGGCAGCTGCTGGGGAGGGTGGAGGACCATGTGGAGCTTATGTGTCGCGCTCCGTCCTCCAACCTGACACAGCTGTTGAGGGGTCTGTGGGAGGAGCTGGACTGGAAGGAGGAGGTGACTAAGGTGAGGTGGTGTTGGTGTTGGTGGTGGTGGTGGTGGTGATGGTGGTGGTGGTGGTGTGTGTGTTTTACTCTTATTGTACTTTGTGTTTTAATCTTTCTTGTTTTGTGGTTCATTGATTATTTACTCATTTATTTATTTATTTTGTGTTGTATTATCTATTAGACTGATGTTCTGTTTCTTGAATTATTCTTAAAGTGGTGTTGATGTGATATTAAGAAATTTAAGTTCACTAACTGTAAAAACTGAAGTCAGTAAACGTGTGTGTGTGTGTGTGTGTGTTGGCATAGTTGATCTTTGTATTATTAAAAATTTTGATACCTGTCTCCCTCTGCTGTGACTCCTTCAGACAATAGACAGCGCAGTGGCCGGGAACACCACCACCACCTGTAACGCCTTGATAGACCAGATCATCGCCACTTATGAGAAGGTGAGTGGACACAGATGGTAACTAGACACATACACACACACACACACACACACACAGCATTCAAGACATTTATCATTTTTTTGGGGATAGCTCTGCAAGGGGACTGGCAACTAAATGGGCCTCTCTTTTTGTCTTATGTTGCCCTTAGCCAGCTTTCCCCTCTTAGATCAAAAGTGAGAAGTGATGGGAGGTGAGTGATGGGAAGTACAGGGAATACAATGCAAGGTGTGTGTGTGGTGACAGTTAGTTTAGCCACATTTTCCAGTCTTTCAGTACATGTTCCTGTGCTCCACTATGCATTACGGTACTTTGTTTTTCTACATCCCCCTTCCCCCTCTACACAGTTCCTGGAGGTGGTGCAGCAGTACGAGAGGGATGAGGGGGCCAGGACACACCTCAGTGACTGCCTGAGTGATGCCATCCACTCTGATGCAGGACAGCAGCTGATAGGGTGAGCTGCTCTGCTTTTATCCTACTGCTGCTTCAAAGTTTAATTTCTTACACTGCTGCATAAAAAAAATCAGGTTTTGTCCAAGTCTCACATCTTTAAGTGAACATTTTAGGCTCTCGGTGGCATGCCAGTCAAGGACCTCCACAGGTCTATACTCATCTTTCCATGAATTTTTAAGGACAGACAGGTGAAATGTTCATAAAAACCAAGACATTTTCATCAATCAAAATAAAAATTTCCAGTAAATCTGACACTCTAACTGTACATTTCAGGCTCATGGTGGCAGCAAGGGACCTCCTCAGATCAGTATCCAGCTCAGCAAACCTTACAAGGACATTCTCTTCCTCTCTGAGATCAATTGGGGTGTCTCGGTCCCTGAGGAAGCTGGCAACCCGTGTGGCTGTCATGGCACCGCTGCAGGAGGTGCTGGTCAGGGATTACAATGAGAAGCTAAATATGAGTGGCAGAGTGTTGGAAGCCACACGGCATCTTAAGGTGGACGTCAACAGGGTGAGGATATGTGGTTTTGAGAGGACATGGAGACCAGTGCACTGTTTGCCTTCTCTTTCCTTATATCTATTATTTTTTTTCTGTTCACTTCAGCCTTTCACCTTTAATTTTTGGAGCTCCCTGCTTGTATTTGTACTTCCATATTTTTGTGACTTAAACTCTGAGAAAGCAAGTTTTAAGACCTATCCTTCAGTTTTATATAACTCATTTGCCTATTTCTTCACAAACTGGCACTTCAGTAGTCATTTTTCTTTCTTCTCTTACATATAAAAACAAATATTCACAGTTTTGAATAACCCATTTGCTTAATTTTTTGCAAACTAGCACTTTGGTAGACATTTTTGTTTTCTAGACTAATGTCCCCTAATAAAAAACAAGCATTCACAGTCTTATGTTTCTTCAGATATACCCAGGTGATGTGGAGGAGCTGGCGGTGCTTAGTGAGACGCTGGAGGACATGCAGAAATGGTGGAAGGTGATGGAGAGTGAAGGGGCCAACCATTCCTCAACATGGGGCCCTGAGGAGGAGACACCTTTGGAAATATTGCACAAGTTTACCATGAGCAGAGGGCCTGACGTGTTTGCTGCAGATCTGCTGGATGCTGTGAACTACACATATCTTCTCAGAGAGGTGAGGGAAGAGCGAGACAGAGATAAGGATAGTTAGAGAAGGAAAAAAGTTTAGGGAATGAGTAAGAGAAGTGTAGCAGAGAGGAAGAAAGTCAGGGAAGGAGTGAGTGAGGGACAGAGAGTGACAGATAAGGAATGTCAAAGAAAGAATAAGTTTTAGGAAGGAGTGAGTAAGAGAAGAGAAGTGTAGCAGAGAGGAGAGCCAGGGAAGGAATGAGTGAGGGACAGTGTGACAGATACGGAAACTCAAGAAAGAATAAGTTTTAGGAAGGAGTGTGTAAGAGAAGTGCAGGAAAGATAAGGAAAGTCAGAAATGGGAAAGTTTTAGCAAGAATTTTGAGAGGAAGCGTAGCAGATTATGGAAGTCAGAGAAGGGAGAAATTTAGAAAAGTGAGTGAGTTAGTGGGAGAGTGAAAGAGATGAGAAAAATCAGAAAAAGGAGAAGTTTAGAAAGAAGCAAGTAAGAGAAAATGTCCACCATAGATAAGGAAAGTAAAATGAAAGGAGAAGGTTTTACCAAGAAATGAGTGAGATGAGTGTAGCAGAAATGACGACAGCCAGAGAAAAGGAAGAATTTAGCATCACGTGGTGTGGTAGCGTAGTGACTGGCATGACTCACTAAAGACCGGATGTGTGTCTAACCTCTTCACTGACTGTATACATAACAATCTTTAGTGGAAGTAGTACAGTTTTCCGATGAACTTTTCCTGATGCTAATGGTAGTGTATGAACAGAAGCTTAGGCATGGCACAGCTGGCCACACACACCCACAAGCTGACAGACAGATGGGAGCACTAGAAACACTAAATAACAGAAGACAGTAAAGGAAAGTGTAAAAGGATGTAAAATGAAATACTGGTTCTATTATTTCTTGCTTACAGGTGGGTAATATGAGGACGAAGGCTGTTTTGTCCCTCACCTGGCTGGATTCCCTCGTCTCTCATCTCTCGGTGGCTGCGGAGAGTCTGACGGAGCTCACTCAGTCAGGAAGTGTCATGGATTTGGATAAGGTAATTTTTTTTTTTTTCATTTTTTGATTATCTACTTACTGTTTTTATTCATTTTATTATTATTATTATTTTCTTCATAAATGTGGCAAGTTGTTGAGTTTTCTTCATTATTTTTGTTGTTTGTGTTTGTCTTGGGTTCTTTTATTTGGTTACGTTTGTGTTTGTATCAATTGAGACGTTTTATTCACTTGCTTATTCCGTCTTTTCAGATGATCAGCGGAGAGGACCCAGTGGCGTTCCTCTCGGAGTCTGTTGAGTTTATCCACCTGGAGCAGTGGAGCCACCTAGCCAAGAGGTGAGAAGGGTCCTGGGGTGGTGAGGGTGGTGGTGTGTCAGTGTGAAGAAGAAGGTTGTGAGGCAGGGATTTCTATCAGTGTATATCTTTGCAGTCTCCATAAGTATATAAGAACTAACTTTGTATTGTGAACCTGTGTGATTGTGGTCTTTAAAACTACTACTACTACTATTAAAACAACTGTGTGTGTGTGTGTGGCAGCTTCCAGGGTCTATTGGAGGAAGGGGTGCCACTCCTGACGGGATCACAGCTGGGGGACGACCTACAGAGTGTGGTTGATGGGGTGAACAGCATCCTGGCAGTGCGGGACATGGGACTCCTGGACTTCAATGGTGAGAGGAAACAACTTGGTGTGTGTTTCAGTATGGCTGATGGTTCATGGCTTTTGACTCAGTGTGGTGAATCATTTATAAGCTTGTTTTAATGGAAGGTTTTGTGAGATTTTGCTTTACATTGTCTGTTTTTTTATTCAGGTTTGTATTTCTTGACTTTTGTTATTAAGAGAAGTTATTAATCCCTTGAGTACCATGATGTGTTTCCATATTCATTTTGTTTACTACTTGGTGATTTTATACAGCTTCAGAAACTTATGTGGGGAGATTTGAAATAGTGAAAACTGTGGCTATTAGTCTTCTGACCTCCATAGACCCTTCCTAATGTCACTAAAATGGTCTAATCATACACAAATCTCAAGTTAAAAATGTGTCCCAGTATTGAAGGGGTTTAGCATTCCTGTATTTAGTAATTTATTGTTTCTGGATCTTTATTGGTTGATAAATTTGTTATTCATTTCAGTATAGTGCATTAGTTATGTTATTCACAAGTATAGATTTCTTTCTCTTACTCAATGTGTCAGCTGATAAAATCTTTCCTAACATTCTCGTGTCCACTTTTGATCTCTTTTAATCTCTCTCTATCTCTCTTTCTCTCATATCTCCCCTCCAGTGCCAATCACCTCCTTCATCGCCAACTGGACCAAGCTGGAGGACTACCTGCTGAGTGACCTGAAGATGGAGCCCAGTGTGGTGGAAGCCTTGTCCACCTCACACTTCAACCTCCTCTCTGTAAGCTGTAGAAAAGAGGAATTGTGTGGATATAAGTACACTCCCACTACGCTCATCTTATTTTTGCTTATTTTAATAGTGGAGTAGAGTGATTGAGTGAGTGATGTAGCCTTGTCCACCTCACACTTCAACCTCCTCTCTGTAAGTTGTAGAAAAGAGGAAATTGGTGGATATCAGTACACTCCCACTACACTCATCTTATTTATGCTTATTTTAATACTGGAATAGAGTGATTTGGATGATTTAGCCTTGTTCACCTTACAACTCAACCTTCTTTCTGTAAGTTGTCAATTTTGAGGCAGGAGAAAGTTGCTAGATAGAAGTTAACTATTGAATTTCACTTTTAACCCCTTCAGTGCTATGACACATTTCCATATTCATTCTGGTGACTATTTGGTGATTTAATGCAGCTTCAGAAACTTATGTGGGGATTAGAATAGTGAAGACTGTGGCCATTAATCTTCTGACCTCCATAGACCCTTCCTAATGTCAATAAAATCATCCAATCATATGCAAACTCATGGTAAAGATGCGACCCATTACTGAGTGGATTAATGACACAAGAGAGTGGCTTTAGATGAGTGACACAACATAGAAGCTCATGATGTAGTTAAGTGTGTAGTTAAGTGTGTTGTATCTTTGTCGTGCACAGCTGCTGTCTCTGGAGGGATCATCAGTGGAGGAGGTGTTGTGTGGGGGCCACCAGATGGAACGCTTTGTGGTGCTGCCAGCAAACACAGATGTCACCCCTGCACAGCTCACCTCCACCCTCTGCTCCACCAATGACACCCAGGCCCTCGCCACCTCCTTCCTCTCACACCTCACCCTCACTCCACTCATGACGCTGGTATTTTATTTTTTTATTTTGTTAATATTATTTTATTTTATTTATTTATTTGATTTGATTTATTCATTTGTTTGTTATTATTGTTTTTTGTTTTACTTGTTTTATTTTATTTTTATTTGTTTATTTATTATTTTTTGTTTATTCATTTATTTTTATTTATTTAGTTTTTGTGTGTGTGTGTGTGTGTGTTTGTGTGTAAGTGTGTGTCATCATCTAGAAGTGAAACAAGTTGAAATTAAACAAACTTATCACATAACATCAGTATTTTTTTTTTTTTTTTATGAGGTTTAGCAATTTATGGTTTTGTAAGATATTTTCTGCACCTCCTCACTGTCTTGTCTATCCCTCACTTTTTTAATTTAGCAGGTCATATTGTAGACCTCATTACACTCCACAGCTCACCAAGTTTGGGGTCAATGCCAGCCTGTCCTCCCATGGCTTGAGTCTTGAGGAGGTTTCCGAGGCGATAAAGAACGTGACAGAGGTGTCTGAGTACCTGCCCACACCCTACCACCCTGCGAGCCTTCCACAACCTGTCTGACATCCTGCTGGCCCCTCCACAGGCTGAGAAACTCGTGGACAATCGGACGGTGGCTACCATCGGGGACATCACCTGTGAGTGTTGCCTGGAATTATATGTCCAGCTTGGCAGAATGTTTTTTAAGTGTTGCTTGTGGGTAAAGAGAGTGAAGATAATGCACTTTTTTTAGACATAAGAGTGAGTGTTGTTGGTGTCATGTGGGTGTAAACTAATGCCATACATCTCCTATGCACTGCCACTTGTCCTGTCCTTACCTTTATTCAACATTGCCTTCTGCAGCACCTCAGTTCCTGGAGCGTGCTGGCCAGGCGCTGTGTGGCCGGCCCCTCAAACTGATGCCTGACAGGTTACGACTGAAAGAAACCAAAGTGAAGAAGAGCTCCTCATCTGATGAAGGTGAGGGGAAGATTGGCAGTAAAATTGATGGTGTCTGTGGGTGACATCATGGAATGCCAGGGGCAGGCTAGTGTGTGATGTGGATGTTCCTTCATCTGTGATCTTAGGATTAGAGTAGGTGAAGGGTAGGGAACTGTCATTATGAAGGGACATGGGGGTAGACTTAAGTGTTCTGTGGGGGCTTGCTGTGGGTGTGTGTGGCCAGCCTTTCTATGCCTACGGTTTGTAGTACTGTGGTCCACAAGACTGTCCCTTTCCACCAGGGGGGCTGACAAAGCTGAAAGTATGATTGTTGTGCTTTTTTGTGTGGTGGTTTGTCTGGACTGCCTTGTGTGGAATTGCCACCCTGGTGATACTAAAGATAAAACTGTGAATTGATACTTTAATGTACTTCCTTTATCTCCATCACTTCCCATTCCCCACCCTCCATGTCTCCCCAGAGCTGGAGGTGTGTGAAAGGCTGCATAAAGACCTGCGCTCCCTGCCTGGCGGTGGGCTGCTGCTTCACTACATTAAGCCTCTTCTCACTGGGAAAATATTCTTTACACCCGACAACACCATCACTAGAGCCATCATTGCCAAGGTGTGTGTGGGTCATCTCATATTTTCATTTATTTTGTCCCTTAGTTGTTGTATACTCAGTGATATTGCCTTACCCTAGTGTGATTCATGTCATATATTTAGTTGTCTAAGCCTTCAGTTGGTATATACTTGCTGATATTACCTAAGTTCTATATCATGTGTCGAGTCTTTCAGTAAAACATTCTGGGTGACATTACACTCGACCCTCGAAACAACAGACCTCCCATCAACGGATTTTGGAAACTACGGACAAATTCTGGAGTCCGGTTTAATCTACGGATGAATATTAAAATGCGCGCAATTGTCCGTTCCCGGCAAATTACTGTCCGGTAGGTGGCGGGTCGGTCGCATCTTCAGCTGTTGGCCGCCATGTTTAATCTTCAGTCCGTGTGTTTCAACCAACAGCAAACATTGTCCAGTGCTTACCACGGCTTTTTTATGCATTTGTACCCTTCCCACGAGTACATAACCTATCCAAAATGCCTCCTAAACCTAATAAACCTTTTACGTACATTTTATACAGTTTTTTACGTACTCTTGCAAAGAATGGACTTTTGCGATTTACAGACAGGGTCGTGCACGCATTTGTCCGTTGTTTCGAGGGTCGAGTGTACTTTGTGCTGGTATGGTTCATGTTGTATCTTAGGGCATTAGTGGTTCAGTATATATACTCACCAATACTGCCTTCTGAAGTACTAAATTCCAAGTTGCATATTTTGCAGCAATCAGTATTTCTTTTGTTATCCATGTCTTGTGTGAGAGAGAAGTGACGTCCCTCATCCCTCACAGGCCAATGAGACATTCGAGGCGGTGGATCGACAGCAACAGAACCTCAGGAAGATGTCCCAAGAGGCGAAGGGCATGACAAGCTCCTCCACCAATGAGTTTGACCTGAAGGTTTGTAGACTGATGGACTTTCAGGTGCACCATACACCATACACAAACATTTTCACCTGCTTGGATCTGAAATATGACTAGACTTAACTTTAGGACACATGAAAAAAAAACTTGCTGTATTTTGTAGCGGTTGGAGGATGCTCTGCAGTCGCCATGGGTGCAGGGAGCCATGAAGGAACTGCTGCAGTCTGCCCCTTCACCTGTCTCCTCCCTGAAGCTCTCCTCCCTGCCATCTGTCCCTTCCCTCATGGCCAACCTGAAGGAGGCCACCCCACAGCTCTTAGAGTCCTCCGAGCTGATCAGGGTGAGTGTGCAGTGAGTTAGGTCAAAGTGCAGTGGCAAGAAGTGGCTGTGTTGTAAGTGGCAGTGACAATGGTCTGACGTCTCTACTGGGTCAGGGTGAATAGAAAGGAAGATGAGTCAAAGAACAGTGCCAAGAAGTGACCTGTGTTGAGTTTTAGTGCCTGTGGTTAAAATCTGCCATAACCTGTTTGTAATATTTTCCGTAACATTGATAACCCTATAAAGACACTCAGAACAACAAAACAGGTAAAAAAATCTTAAATGAAACAGTCAAACGGCACAAGGCAATACAAATTCAGTGACATTGGAACATTAAGAAGACTCACATACAAACCAAACAAAAATTCTAAAACAACTCTAACACAATAAAAACAAACTGTAAAAATCATTCCAATACTGCACCAAAGAGAAACAAACAAACCTAACCTTCAAAAAAAAAAAGTAAAAAGAGAAAGAAAACAAAATCACTAAACCAAGCCAAACAAGAACCAAACTAAAAAACAAAACAAGAAAAAGCAAATAAAACACACAAACAAAATAAAATACACCAAATCTTTAAGCCAACCCTAACAAATACCACACCAGCCACTGACGCATCACTTCTCTGGATCCCCGACAGGAGTTCTCTGATGTGCTGGAGGTTGGGGTGAGCCTCATGTCGTGCCTGCAGCTCCAGAGGTTCGTCCCGGTGAGCAATGAGAGTCAGCTGCTGGAGGAGGCACATGAGGCAGTGGAGAGGAAGGAGTTTCTGGCAGGTAAGAAATTAAGATTATGTCGATATTAGTGAACCCAACATTTCTGCCATGAGTGGGTTTGCTATAGTCTGTCTACTGTAAAGTGGCTCCAAGGTTTCAGTTGGAATGGTGTCCCAGGAAATGCGTGGTTGTCAGATCTTGAGGAAAACCGTGAGCTGTCCTTGTAATAAATGTGTTGGTGTTGTGAATTTTGCACATCATGGTGAGAGGTGGTGTCCTTAGTGTGTTGTGATGCTGGTGTTCTAAGTGTTGATTTGGTGGTATCCTAAGTGTGTAGTGCTGTGGTGGTGTCCTAAATGTAAGTGATGTGGTAGTGTAGTGGTGTC
The DNA here is from genome assembly GCF_017591435.1 of Portunus trituberculatus. Classification (NCBI taxonomy): domain Eukaryota; kingdom Metazoa; phylum Arthropoda; class Malacostraca; order Decapoda; family Portunidae; genus Portunus; species Portunus trituberculatus. Next base: position 3,524,785 of record NC_059262.1, on the reverse strand, counting down.
CTAATTGTATGTGGTCATGTGGTGGTGTCCTAAATGTGTAGTGCTATGGTGGTGTCCTAATAGTGGTGTGTATTCTTCCCACAGGTATTGTGTTCCAGGGTGTGGGGGAGAGTGGCAGCACAGAGACCGCCCTACCAGCTGACCTCACCTACACCATCCGAGTCGATTATAGCAAGAGTCCTCCAACCTTCCTTCTTGGACCAAAGTATGCACACACACACACACACACACACACACACACACACACACACACACGGTAGCTCAGTGGTTAGAGCGCTGGCTTCACAAGCCAGAGGACCGGGGTTCGATTCCCAGGCCGGGTGGAGATATTTGGGTGTGTCTCCTTTCACGTGTAGCCCCTGTTCACCTAGCAGTGAGTAGGTACGGGATGTAAATCGAGGAGTTGTGACCTTGTTGTCCCGGTGTGTGGTGTGTGCCTGGTCTCAGGCCTATCCCAAGATCAGAAATAATGAGCTCTGAGCTCGCTCCGTAGAGTAACGTCTGGCTGTCTCGTCAGAGACTGCAGCAGATCAAACAGTGAAACACACACACACACACACACACACACACACACACACACACACACACACACACACAGTAGTAGTAGTAGTAGTAGTAGTAGTAATGGTAGTAGTAGTAGTAATAATGGTAGTAGTAATAGTAGTTGTAGTAGTAATGGTAGTAGTAGTAGTAGTAGTAGTAGTAGTAGTAGTAGTAGTAGTTCACACACACACAATCACCTATCATCTGCATACAAAATCATTAAACAGCAAAAAACAATAGATAAATTATTAAATAGCTCTTGTTTCTTACCTTTTCTTAGATTCTGGCGTCCTGGTCCATACTCCGACGTGGCCTTCTACATGAGGTACCAGCAGGGCTTCGTACAGCTGCAGGAGACTCTGGAACACGCCATTCTGAAGCTGTACCACCAGCAGGCCAAGGCAGGACAGGGGACAGCAGGAGAGAGAAGGAAGCGCTCGGTCAACTCCCCTCTGCCACTGACCGAGGAAGAGGAGGACTTGTTGTTGAACCTCCCCGTGCACACCAAGCAGCAGCCCTACCCGTGCTACACCAAGGACGAGTGAGTGTCTTGTGCCTTCTCTGTTTTACTCTTTCCTTGACACTTAGGTATTTGTCTGTTGTGGTGAGAGGAAGGACAGGATTAGGACACAAAGTAAATAATTGTTTGTTTGGTGTATTTTCTCTTTCCTCGACACTGACTAATATTTGACCATTGTAAGAAGAGAATAGACAAAATTAGGACATAGAGTAAATAATGTTTGTTTAGTGTATTTTCTCTTTCCTGGACACTGACTAATATTTGACCATTGTAAGAAGGGAATAAATAGAACAAGGATATGAAGTAAATTATTGTTTGTCTTGTATATTTTTCTTTCCTCAACACTAAGTAAGTAATGTTTATAGTGAAAGACTGCATTAGAAAGATGTTTAGTTAGTGATTGTGTCTTCTGTGTTGTTGTTTTTTTTTACTCGACACAAAGTAAGTAATATTTGACCAAAGAGCGACAGATGACATAATGAAAAAGGAAAAAAAAATGTATATGGAAATATTTTAGTGTATTTGTTTATAATGAAAAAAACAGTACAATGAAATCTTCCTTGCAGTCGTGGTCGTCTATAAAAAAAAAATAAAAGTATCAGCCATGTTATTAATTTGTGTGTGTGTGTGTGTGTGTTCAGCTTCTTGCAGATGGTGAATGAGTCGCCAGTAATGAGCTTCATCTTCTCGTTCCTGTCGCTGGTGCTGTTTTCCACCTTCATCATCCAACAGCTGGTGCAGGAACGCGAGTCACGCAACAAGCAGGTCAGTTCACCTCCTGTCCAACCAACAAATCAGCCAAACCAATCTAATTTATTCTTTCCCAAGGCTATTGTGTGTCTTTGGCATCATGGTGTGTGTGTCTAAACCATCTAGAGAAATAAATCCACCTCACCACTGTCCCTAACTCCTCCACTCACATCAAGCAGAAGTAGTGTGTGTGAATGTTTGATTCAAGACTTGTGCTTGCATTTGGTCCACAGGAAATATTACCAGGTATGCCAAAGCTGCTGGGGTGAAGTACAGTGGTTCATGTGACTGGCTCTTTCTACCTTAGGGCTGATGAGGCTGAGTGTGTGAGTGTGTGGTGGTGTCTATATATGGTTACCAGAAAATAATTATCACTGATGGGGTTACGAGTGTGAATGATGTGTGTATCAGTGTGTGGCACTTTATCTGACCCATTCTGTGTGGTACTACTGACCTGATATATACATAGATTCATAGATAGGTGCAGTTTTATTTAGTTTTTTTCATTCCATACCATCCTGCATTCCTGTCACAGCTGCAAGAGGTGATGGGACTGCGTCTGTGGCTAGACCATTTGGTGTGGCTGCTGTGCTCACTCCTGCTGCTGCTCATCATCGTACTGCTGTCCACCTTCCTCCTCTCCTTCGGGGGACTCCAACCTCGGGCAGACTTTGGGCTGTTAATGCTCTTCCTCTTCTGCTATGGCCTCAGTGTGGTGTCCTTCTGGTATGTGGCCCTTGTTCACGAGTTTAACTTTATTTTTTGTCTGTGTATTGTCTTTGTGGTACATGAGTCTTATTTTCTATTTTTATTGTTTATTTTCCTCAGTGTAGTGTTCTAATTCATATTTAACTTTTATCTCATCAGTTTTTTTCTTTTCTTTTTTATATTATTTTCTCACTCCTGACTCGTTTTTGCTCTAGTTTTTTTATTTTTTGTTTTCTCACTCCTAACTCCTTTATCTTTTCCTCTAATTAATGTTATTTCATATGGATTTCCACATGCTAACTCTTCTTCCCCACTATTTAACATTCTTCACACATATTCCACTAGCTAACTCTTTCTCCCTCCGATTAACACTTCTTGACAGTTTCCCTTTACGAACTCCTTTCCTCCCACTGGTATGTTTCTTTCACACCATTCCCTAACCTAACCTAACAAACATCAGTACCAGCAACTTACCCAACCTTAACACCTACAGCTACCTGGTGGCCTGCCTGATACCAACAACAGTGCTGGCGGTGTTCACTGGGGTCATGATGCTGCTGGTCTTCAACATTCCCTTTGTCTCCATCTCTGTTATCCAAGCCACTGTGCCCCTGAGTGCTCTTATCTTGACTGTGAGTAGTGTAGGGATAATGGGGAGAGAGGGCAAGGGCAAGTAGAGGGTGGTTGTAGTGGGAGGGGATTATGAGGTTGGGGAGGAGAGAGGTGTGAGGAAGGAAAGTGAGGAATGAGGGTAGGAACAAGGAGAAAGTGGTATGAGGGAAAAAAAATGAGAATAGTGTGAAGAGAAAGGAAGGAGGTAGTATTAGAAGTGAAGAGCAGGAAGGAGGGAAGGAAAGGAAGAGTTAGAGGGATGAGAAAGGAAGGAGGAAGGAATGGTGGGAAAGATAAAATGAAAGACGAAAGATAGGGTGTACTGTAAGCTGTTCCCTTCAGTCCTTGTTAAGTAATGGCATCTAAGGACCTCATCCTTCTTTCATCCCTTCTCACAGTGTCTGCCTCTAAGTCCTTGTCTCATCCCTTCCTCCCAATGTCTGCTTGCTTCTGAGCCCTTCTTAAGTTATTACAGCACTTCAACCTTGTCTCACCCCTTCCTTACAGTGTCTGCTTCCCTCAACTGCGTTTGGGTTTGGCTTCCGCATCATCTGTCAGTATGAGCTGGTGGAGGTGGGCGCTAACTATGCCAACTTGTGGATTCCGCCAACTAAAGGTGAGACAAAGAGAAACTGGTTCATACATTCACTCTTCATGTAATGCAATAATTTTCTCCTGCAAGACTGTTGTGTTAGATAAATGCAGTGGTAGAGGTGCCAGGCCAATATATTTGCACTCAGTCACTAAAGAGAGAGAAAATTCAACCTTGCCTTTACAACACAACACTCATAACTGTCTCCTGCAGGCTCAGAGATGACACTGGGCCTGGCCATCTCAATGCTGCTCTTGGACACGCTCATCTTCTTCATCATCACCGTCATCACCAACCACTTCAGGAACGGTAAGCACCTCACTGCCACATTCCCTCAGAGGCTTGGTCAGGTGTGCCACAGCAAGTCTGGTCTGTGTGTGTGAGTGTTTGGTTTGTAGGAAAGTTTATTACATGTGTGTGTTTGGTCAATAGTTATCAGTTCAATCAAGAGTTCATTGTATCTGTAATTTGTCATGTAGATTTATTATGGTGTTTGGAAATAACCTTAGCTTATTATTTCAAGAAAGTGATAGTGGGTGAAAAATGTGATCTGAACATTGACAGTGAAATTGAGCAGAATTCATCTAAATCTAACTTGACCCAACCTAATCTAGCCCTTGGATGAAAATACTGATGTTATTTCAATATGTAGTTCAAGAACAAAAGAAAGTAAGGGTGAGTGCAAGGTGTCAGGGATGAGTGTGACAGCCCAGGTAGGGAACACACCTGCCAGGTATTTCCACCTATCTTCCCCATCTATAAATATATCTAATGTTCTTTTAAAGCACTTTGATAGCTCTGCACCAGCAACCTGATTACTAGGTCTATTCCATCCATCCATCCACCTCTCTGCTGTATACTCAACCACCAGTCTATCAAAAGCTTACAGTTCCATGTGTTGCACCTCATGGAACACTTCCTGCAGATGCTCCACGGCAGCGGTCAGGCGAGGACGGTGCAGAGGCCACCAACAAACGCTGCAGCTTCATGCAACACTTCTCAGGCAAACAGACTAATGATTTCACCCTAAACATGTTTCCAGGTACAGTGGGTGTGGCCGCATGGTAGTGTGACTCCAGCCTCCCTGTGTGGGGCGGCATGTGCCCTGCATACTAACCCTTGGTGGCTGCAGTGGCTGTCAGCACCACTGGTCCTCTGAGTGTTGTGGCTGTGTTGGTCCTTTCAAGAGCCTCCTCCAGTAAGGGTGTGCCTCTGCCTTTAAGAATTATTTCTGTGTGTCTCTACATTTTCATTAGGATGTACATCTCGTATATAAAGAGCTTTGCATTAGGAATAAGTTCTTTTTTATTAGATATATTGTTAGAGGAGCACTCTTGTTGATATGAGGACCAGCACAGCCTGAAGCACTGTTCTTGCCCATAACTAACAGGCCCCTGCTCAGCCTCAAGCCACACCACCTTCCTCCTGTTCCCTAACTCCTACAGCCAGAAATAACTGACTCCTTGACCATTTGTTACAGGTCCCAAGGCTACTAATGTCTCACTAACCTGAGTTACCAGACTTTCAATGACATGACTGATACATAATGTTTGCACTGCCCTTCAGTAACCAGAGAGAGGCATGTGCTTACAAATGCTTCGCTCTCTCACCATGACTACTTTCAAAGGCCACAGAGATGATCAGCCAGGTTCTCAAGAGTGTTTCTCCTATTCATAATAAAAAAAAGCCTTGTTAACCTGTCACTAGAACCATAAAAGCACCCTTGATAACCCATGTAACTTCAACCAGAGCCTTTTGAAAGTAGTGGAGGTGAGGCACAGAAGTGTTTCAGAATATGATCCTGAGACCCAAGAGTCCCATACCGCACAACACTAACTTGCCACCCCTGCTTTGTTCTCCCTTGCCTGCCAGAGTGCCGTGTGGCCAAACTCTCCAGGGCTCCTGACCCTAAGGTGACGCCAGGCAAGGATGATGTGACCTCCATAAAAAGTAAGGCATGGTGTTTTGTGTTCACCATTTATTCATTTGTCTGTTTATGATATTTTTTTAAGAGCATTGGTGTATAGCTATAAAAGGCAGAAAAAATGTTCATTGAGGTGCCAGTTCATTTGTTTTATTTATTCAAGCAGGGTACTCTTCATGCTCAAAGTTTTCACTCTTCCTCATCTTGTGACTTCCATTTTTCCTTTACTGGCTCTTCACAACCTTCACACTGTCACTCCTCCCTGACTTCCAATACTCCTTCCTGTGCTGTATCCACACAACTCTCACTTTAACCTTTCCTCTGTTCTCCACCCTTCCAATGCACCATAACCTCTTCCTCTTCCCTTTGTTCTCCACCTTTCCAATGCACCATAACCTATTCCTCTTCCCTCTGTTCTCCACCCTTCCTTTACACTATACACTTAACCCTCAGCTATCGTGCCCAATTGGGGCCGAAATAGCCGCACCATAGCCGAAAACGCGATAGCCGAATTGATCTTGGCGGGAAGGCGGTTTTGGCCAGTGAGCTCTCAGATATCCCATGACGTCATGGCTGGGCACGCGTTAGCAGGCATCTGAGGTCGCGATAATGAAATTTTAGCAGCTTTTCATGGGTGCGTGATAGCAATAAAACGCGATAGCTGAAGTCGTGATAGGCGAGGGTTGACTGTAATCACTTTCCTCTCACTTCTTCACCCTTCCACTGCACTATAACCTCTTCCTCTTCCCTTGTTGTCCATCCTTCCACTGCATTTTCACAACCATCCCTACGTTCCCACAGAGGAGGCAGTGCATGTTGTTGACCTGGACCTGGGGCTGAAGCAGTCTCTCCAGAAGGGCCTGAGTATCTCGGGACTGCGGAAGATTTACCACCAGAGTGACAGTGAGTCGCGAGTGGCAGTGGACGGCTTGACACTGGATCTGTATGAGGGGCAGGTCCTTGCACTTCTGGGACACAATGGGGCAGGGAAGACCACTATCATGTGAGTCCCAGAGAGCCAGAATGTGTCTTATTAGATGTTTTGCCTGCGGTAGACAAGACTTTGCTACTGTTCAGGCTCATATGTGTGCTGTTGTTCTGTCTAGGCTCTGTAGCTCTTTGTTGTCAGGTGCACTTTGATTCTCTCTCATTTCCACATCTCAATGATAGATACTTTTCAATTTTTATTTTGTCTCCTTAGCTCAGTGTTGACAGATGTGTTTGATTTTTCTCTGTCATCTCCACAGCTCAATGTTGACACATGAGGTGAAGCCGACCGCTGGCAAGATTGAGGTGTATGGTGAGGACGTCAGCACCAGGGAGGGCTGGGAGAGGGCACGCCAGATGATTGGACTCTGCCCCCAGGAATCAGTGCTCTTCCCTCTCATGACAGTTGAGGAAACGCTGGCTTACTACACGGCCCTCAAGCAGCGCCCCTCGGACCCCCACCCTCTGATGTCTCCAAGTAAGTGTGACAACTGTTGTGTAGTATATAGTCAGTCACTTTGGAGTATTGCATCTATGCTCTTGATTTTTTTTTAGGCTGTTCTTGTATTTTCCACCATTAATTTTAAGTAGGTATTCTTGATTCTCTTATGCTCCTGTCATTGGTTTTCCTATTACCAGCTCCTCTGACTCCCTTCTGACATGGCGTACAAACATTCATGGTCCTTCTATTGTCCTCAGCTCTCCTAATTGTCTTCTAATGCACCACAGAAATGTTTATTGTTTTCTTATTCCCTCCAACTCTTCTTATGCATCACACATTGACATCATGATTTCATATTGCCTTTAGCTCTGATGCTCTTCTGACTCCCATCTGACACATCATACAAACATTTGTGACCATCCTATTGTCTGTGGCTTTCCTCATTCTCTTCTGATGTATTCCTGTTGCCTTGAGCTGACTCTTGTAAGTCTGCTCTGGTGCTAACACTCATGGCTTGCAGGGTGCTGGCCAACATGGATCTCCTGGAACACCGCCACTACATGTCCCACCAGCTGTCAGAAGGGCTGCGGCGGCGTCTCTGCATGGCCCTCGCCTTTGTGGGGAACTCCAAGCTGGTGGTCCTGGATGAGCCCACCTCCGGCATTGACCCAGCGGCACGCTCCATCATGTGGGAGGTGATCAGCAACAACCGCAGCGGCCGAACCATTCTGCTCACCACACACCATCTGGACGAGGCTGAGACGCTGGCTGACCGTGTGGCTGTACTGCATAAGGTACACACACACACACACACACACACACACACACACACACACACACACACACACACACACACACACACACACGTACTGACTTGATTTTTTCTTTATTATGACTACTAGTATTACTTCACACACACACAAACACACAACAGAATACAAACCAAAAAATACCAAATGTACAAACACTGCCAAGAATATAGGTTTCCAAGAACTAAATACCCAGCAATGTGATATGTAGCCAGAAACACTTACTAATGCTCATGTCTCCAGGGACGACTCCTGTGTGTTGGCTCCCCGCTGGCCCTCAAGTCCGAGCATGGCATTGGCTACAGCATCACCCTTAGTAAGTCCAACCAAGCGCCGCACTTGCCGCCCACTGACAAGACTGATACCCTAAATGCATTCAAGGAGAAGTCTGCCCTCTCCTACTGTGAGCTGCCCTTGAAAGGTACAGTACACTGGTTTTAGACAACTTGGTGTGTTGATGAAGTTGTATGTTATGAGTGGGGTTTACATTGTGGTAGTGTTGAGTCAGTAACCAAACACCTGACTCCAACTATGATGGACTAATTGAATTTCTTGTATATCTGACTCCCTGGCTATAATAATTCCATGAAAACCATGCTTGAATACACTGACAGACATGAACACAAGAAATACTCAAAGAATGCAATAGTACTCTAAAAAAACACCCTTTAAAACAAACACACTTACGGATACACTCCCTTATCACACACTCACATACTTAGAGCAGAGGGACTGTGGAGACTAAGGTACCAGGAAGCAACTTACCTACTACATGCACTATTAGAATCTTACTAAGTCTAAAAGGATTGAGATGCAGTTTATAGCCTTTTAGACTCTAACGCCTTGCATTTGTATTTCCAAATTCCTACAACTTGTCTTCTTTTAAGAGGGAGGTATTGAGGCATTTGCTCCCCAACTTTGGCTGATGCTTTTACACTTTTTAGAGAGCCAGCACTCAAGTGGGCCTTTTCTTTTCATTTTTCTTTTTGCCCTTGGCTGGCTTTCTTCCCTACATAAAAAAAAAAAGAAATCATCACATATTAAGCAAAAGAACTATAGTCTTTAAGATTTCAGTGAAACTATAGATATTAGGATGTGTGCAATATAATAATTCAGAGTTAAATAAATTAATAAAAGAATGAGATGTATATAAGTTTTCAAAATACAATAAATTCAATAGAAAAAGTCTAGAAATTAAAACCATCTAAGATTTCACTAAATTGGTGAAAACACAACTAAATAAACTCAATAACCAGGAAGAACTGATTAACCCCTTAAATACCATGATGTGTTTCCATGATCATTCTGGTTACTACTATTTACTGATTTTCTTCAGCTTCAGAAATTTATGTGAGGGATTTAAGTAGTGAAGAATCTGGCCATTAATCTTCTAACCTCCATAGTCCCTTCATAACGTCAATAAAATTGTCTAATTGTACACAAATCTCAATGTAAAAATATGTCCTAGTATTGAAAGGGTTAAGATAACAAGATGGCAGCAATAACAATAAGACACTCCATTGCAGTACACAAACCCAACGATGAAGGTTTTGGCAGCAAGGAGGAACAAGGCAAGGACAAAACCTGGGAGCTGCTCACCCAATATGTCCCCAACACCCGCCTGCTGGAGAGTGTCAATGGAGAGGTGACCTATTCTCTCCCTATCAATGATGCTGCTGGCAACACTAACAGGTGTGTGTGTGTGTGTGTGTAATTCACTTCAGTCGCATGCTGGTCACCGAGCCAGCCTTCCCCATTACGGAGCGAGCTCAGAGCTTAAAGACCAATCTTCGGGTAGGACTGAGACCACACCACACTCCACACACTGGGAAAGCGAGGCCACACCCCCTCGAGTTATATCCCATATCTTTTTACTGCTAGGTGAAGAGGGGCTAACCACTACACTGTGTGTGTGTGTGTGTGTTGTATTTTTTGTCTTGGGATTAATGCTTTTTATGGTGTGTGTTACTTATATTGTTATTCCTTTATATTCAGAATTCAGATTGTGTGTGTGTGTGTGTGTGTGTGTGTGTGTGTGTGTGTGTGTGTGTGTGTGTGTGTGTGTGTGTATTTACCTAGTTGTAGTTTTACAGGGCCTGGGCTTTACGTTCGTGTGGCCCCGTCTCCATATCTACACTTAAACAATTTTTCTTTAAAGCTATGCATAAGGTATACACACACACATTGCTGGGTGTGTGTGTGTGTGTGTGTGTGTGTGTGTGTGTGTGTGTGTGTGTGTGTCAAGGTGTACATTACCATTGGTGCCGCAGACTCCCTGAACTATTTGGTGAGCTGGAGAGTCGTCTTGGTGAGCTGGGGTACGTGTCAATGGAACTGCGGCCAACCAGCCTGGAGGACGTCATCATCACCCTCAACACCATCAACACCTTCGAGTCCACCTCCACCCGCTCCAGCATCAGGGTGGAGGCGCCTCTCACCTCCCAGAGTAAGTCCACCACCACCACCACCACCACCACTATCACCAAGGCTTAGATTCTGAAATTCTGTGCTCTTGTTATGACTATTTTCGAAGGCCATAGAAATTATTAGCTAGGTAGAGAGAGAGAGAGGGGGGAGTAGTGAGAGTATACGTAATGGAGTACTTTAGCTGGAGAAATGAAAGAAAGAATAATAGTAGTAGTAGTAGTAGTAGTAGTAGTAGTAGTAGTGAACAGTAATTCCTTCAACAGTACTCCATCAAATCTCACCCATTTTATCAGAGAGAGAGAGAGAGAGAGAGAGAGAGCATATGTAATTTAGTACTTCAGCTGGAAAGAGAATGAATAAAGATAGCATTATTAGTATGAGTAGCAGCAGCAGCAGCCAACAGTACTTAATCCTGCCACTTTCTGCAATTCCCTGAGCAGAAGACCTCACCACCACCTACGACTTCAGCCTGCAGCCGGCCTCATGCTGTGTGGGGCTGCGGCGCCTCTTTGCTCTGCTGCACAAGAGGCTGCTGCACCACAGCCGTGACTGGCATTTCTACGTACAGGTGTGAAGGATGTGAGAGAGAGAGAGAGAAATTATTCAACATATTTCAAACTTATTAATTTTATGGACTTCTTAGCTGATTTTGATATTAAACCTAGAGAGAGAGAGAGAGAGAGACGGTGTATGGGATGGAATAAATGTATGAATTGATGTGCTGTGCTACATTCCCTTAAGCATCCTTCTCTCTTCAGTGTTAACAGTTTGTCCTTGAGTTACATCCTTTAGTGCCAATCATCTCAGTCTCAATGGTGTCCAGGAAACACTCAGTCCTCCCAAAGCAAATCCAGTGATATGAGGCAGCACCATTGTGTCTCTTCCAGATGTTCCTTCTACCGTTCCTGTTCATCCTGCTGGCAATGGTTGCGTCCAAGCTGCGGCCAAGCTTCAGCAAGGCCAAACCCATCACCCTCACCTCCTCCGTCTACCCGCCCCCAGCCACCACCTTCATCAGGTACTGCCTCACCCGCACCACAGCAGGAGAGACTGTGTGGTGCAGGCTGACCTGTAATAATACTAATACATAATAATAATAATAATAAAATAATAATAATAATAATAATAACAGTAATGATAATAATAAGTGGTTTATCTATGCTGCACTGGTCAAACTGGAATTAATACAATGGGTTGGGGAGAGGCTTGACAATAAACTTAGGGGTGTGTGTGTGTGTGTGTGTGTGTGTGTGTGTGTGTGTGTGTGTGTGTGTGTGTGTGTGTGTGTGTGTACTATTAAATATATACATTATTCTAGACTGCTCTTCTGTATATAGTTTTGATGATTTGATGATCCTTACCTTACATCACTTATGGGAAGACCTTCAGGTGCTATTAAAATGCTTCCTGAAAAGCTTTATTCCTTATTTTCAATGCAAATTATTTTCACTTTTCAACTTGAATCACTCTCTAAGGAGATGAATTGGTGCTTGCAATCTTTGTTAGAGATTATATATGCAGTGTATTGGGTTATCACTAAATACAATTCCTGGGGTGCAGAATGGTGGCACATAAGACACTTTGCACCAGAGGCCAGCTGGGGTAGGAATGTGAATGGAGTGTGTATGAGTGTGTGGTGCTTTGCCCAGGCCACCCCACATTGGACTGCTGGCCTGGTATATAGGTAGATTGTATATTTATTGATAGAGTTATACCAGAACCATGAAATATTTAACAAGCTCCAAACCAGAATAAAATGTAAGGCCCTTCATATCACTCATATAAAGCAACATTAGGCAAATTTATTAGTGAGGGTAATGAAATAGGTAGGTCTGCTTCATGGAGGTTGGTGGCTTCCTGCAACTTCTCTTATATTCTTTTGTTATGCAGGACACTTGACCCGACACTTGAACCCCTGGCTGAGGAGGTGACCCGACTCTCCCTGGGGCTTGAGAACAGAGCAAGGAATTGGTCCTCTTGTCCTGACTTTGTAGCAGACACCAACCCTGGCATAGCAGAGTGCAGCGTCCCTGGATCGGTGAGATGTTTGTGCTCTGTGTCTGTCTTATAATACCACACTTGTTTACAGTATTATTATTTTTGTTATTTTTTATTTATTTATTTTATTTATTTTTTATTTATTTATTTAATTTATTATTTTTTCCCCCACACTTAACTCTTTTCTTGTGTTGAGTAGAGTGTGCAGTCAAGCTGCCAGTGTGTGGAGGAGAGGTGTGTGGTGGAAGCGAGTGGGCAGCCGAGCCTCAATGACTGGATCCTCGCCACACGCACTGAGCACGTCCAGAGCAGGTGAGGCATGTGTCTCGCCTTGGTAGAACAGACACAGTCATAGCATATCACAGGTTTAAGCCAACTTGTACGTAGCATTACTATAACTACACTCTACTAATTACACTTGTCTTCAAATTTGGATGGTATTTTTGGCACCTTGGACTGGCATCTCAGTAGGCCTTTTATTGTCACTATTGGCCAATGCCTCTCTTACATAAAATGGATAAAAGAACATTAGCAGAGGCCCTTCACAGTATGCACCAGTCCTTTACAACCAGCACAGAACTATACTGATCCACCCCAACCTCCTGCAGGCACGGCGGCATCACCCTGGGCGTGAGGGACCCAAGGGAGGGTGAAGAGGGCAGGTCGGGGGCATTGGTCTGGTACGACAATGCAGCCTACCACGCCCTGCCAGCCTACATCAACCTGCTCAACAACGCTAGGCTGCAGCGGCTTGCCGGCCCTCACCACTCCATAACTGCTATCAACCACCCCATCGTATTCACCCTGCACGGGATGTGGAGCATGAGCATGTGGGTGTGCTGTGGTCGTTGGAAGACTCCATCTTGAATTATCATTTGGGCTTTACTTCTTTGTATCTTTTTATCTATCTTCTTTTGTTTCTGTGCTCCTCTCATATATGCTCATTCTCCCTGTTTTGATAATCCTTTTGGCTTTTCCTTAATGGAGTGATATCTCAATGGACTGTCTTTTTCATCTTCCTTGTTGTTGTCCTGGCCACTGCCCCTCTTACTTGAAAAAAATAACATCATATTGCTCCATTCATATTGAACTTGATTTGTAAGGTGGCAGTGAGTGTTATAAACGACAGATTCCTCTCAGATGGGGATGCAAGATGGTGCAACATTGAAGCACAAGTAAACAATGTGTGTGTGTATTACTTTCCTGGGTGCTGTATGCCTGGGTAGTTCTAATATTCTGAAATTCTTTGTTCACTCACCACAATCATTTTTCAATACTACAGGGACAATTAACCAAAATCTTAAGACTATTTCCCATATCAAATAATGTAGAAATCTTGCTAATATGCCACTAGAATCGTAAAAGCTTTCTTATAAACCAGTGTAGCTTCACCTGGAGGCTCTTGAAGGTAGTGGTGTGAGGCAGTGAAGTGTTCAGAATCCTAGGTCCTCCATGACTGCTGTCCAGGAATTCCTCTGTTCCTGCATGTACTCATCACACATCCTTCTCTCCAGACAACAGCACGTGGCCGACCTGGGCATTGGCTTGCTGGTGCTGGTGGCACTGACAGTGGTGTGCTCAGCTACTGCAGGCTGTGTGGTGGCCGAGAGGGTGCGGGGTGAGAGGAGACTGCTGCACCTTGCCGGCCTGTCTAAGAAGACCTACTGGATTGGCAGCGCGCTCTGGGATACTGCGAGAGAGAGAGAGAGAGAGAGAGAGAGAGAGAGAGATGCAGTGTATGAAGGAATGGAGGTGAAAGAGAGAGAAGAGATAAAGGGTGCAGTATGAAGGAATGAGGCTTTGTGTCAGGTTAAGATGATAAGTTCTGCCATACCTAGGACCCAGGACTGACAGGTTGAGTGTGTGTGTGGGTGGGGGGGGAGGGGATGCTCTTCTGGGTTGGTACAGAGATAAAGAACAAATAACTGAGGTGAATAAAAACAACTGAGAATGAAAAGAGATCAAAACTAATGGGAGATGGTTGAGATAAGAGAAAGCAAACAAAACTAAACATTGAAACATGCAATAACTAGCAACATGTGAACTGTTCATTGGGAAGTAACACGAGCATTCTTCAGGTTGTGGTGCTGAACATTGTGCTCATCTCCATGGTGTTCCTGGCATTCAAGGAGCAACAGTTCATATGGAGGGAGAACTTGGCAGCCTTCGTTTTCCTGGCTCTTCTTTACGGGTGAGTAGAGATGAGGCGTCACCCAGCAGCTGATCTTTTTGGTCCTGATGAGGGTGTGTGGGTGAAGTGCACTCTTTTGATGACTTAGAAAATGGTAGATTAAGAGTGTGTATGAGTGTGTAGATTAATAGCTGTATTTTAATGTAATTGCTTTGTATGGTGATGAATGGTGCATACAGGTAGTGGTGATCCTTGTTATGTATATCACCTGTACCTAGATTTATTTCTTGCCATCAGGTCAGTGAGATTACAGAGATAGCTGTGTTTTGTAATGTTCATTCCTTGTGAGAATCTCTATCACTATACATATTTCACTTTCAAGTATCATTATTTTAACTGTCATCACAAAATGTCGGTCATCATATCCTCACTGTCATTATTGCTGCCGTCACCATCATCACTGCCATCGTTCTCCCTCCCAGACTCAGCATCCTGCCTCTCTTCTACCTGCTGGAGGGCTGGTTCAGGACAGAAGCCTCAGCTGTCTTCTTCTTTTTCTGCTCCTTCTTTGGGGTGGGACTCATCACCACCCTGCTGCTGGTGGTGTGTCAGGTCATGTCCTACATCAAGGTAAGTCCTCAGTGACAGGCAACATCACAGGGGTGACAGAGGGGCTGTGTCAGGGCCAAGCTTGCTGTCTGAGAGTACTGGTGTGGCAGGAAGGTTATGATAGCTGCTAAGGGAATGTACAGGGATTATGCTGGAGTTTGAAGTAAAATGTATGTGGCCAGGCATGCCATGGCTAAGCTCCCTGGTGGTGTGGTGGCCCACGAGTCTGTTCCTTTGTTCACCAGGGGCTGACGGGGCTAAGAGAGTGAATGTTGTGCGTGTGGAGTGTGGTGCCTTGTTTAAGAAGTTACAGGATATCTAATTTAAGTTTGATGCATTGAAAAGTTAGGAATGTTTTCTGTCCAGCAAGTGTGTAACGGTCAATTTAAAAGTATGTATGCACATGTATATAAGGCAATACTTATCAAAAGACAGTCAAAGTCTGATGTGGTAAAATAATTTGAAAAGTGTGATTGTTCTTAGTCAAGCAAGTGTGGAAAGGTCAATTCAAAAGTATGCATGTATCTGATCACATAACACAAGTCTAGAGTTGAGAGTCATATATGGAATCTGTGAATGAGGAACACTTCACACTCGCACCACTCTTTTCCAAGACCATAGAAACAAGCAGCCAGGTTTTCAAGTGTTTCTCCTGTAAGACTATAAAAATCTTGCTAATCATTCATTAGAACCATAAAAAAGTCCCTTGAAATCCAGTGCTATTTCAAGATGATTTTGAAAGTAGTGGCAGTGTGTGCAGTGGTTCACAATATTGTCCTGAGTGTGAATGGTGAGTCACTTGTACTTCTTCCCCCCATGAGGACTGACTCTCCCTTACCCACTCAGGAGGGGGATTATGAGAGGGCGTCAGCAGCCATTGTGAGTACTTAGTGAATGCTATCAGGATGCAGGTGTGGCCGTGCATGTGTCACCGCCGCCATCGCCGCTCCTCCTAACATACCGCTGTGCATTGTTCCCTCGTAGCCTTGTCAGGAAACGTTTGTTAGTACGTGCAGCTTTTGTGTAACCTTGTGGCCGAGCCTTGGATGTCCCTGAGTGGCTCTTGCTCCATAGATCTGCATTGCCAAATGTTTCAGCAGTTTGTTGTTTATCTCATTTTGTAATGGTTTATCAAGACATGGCTGCAGGAATTCAAGCTTCTCCAAGACAGAAGCTTAATTTCCTGTGATTATTTTAAGCTGCAGTCTTCTGAAGTACACAGAAGAGCAGAAGACAGAAATATCTTTGCTGATTTTGAGTAAGAAACCCTGATAAGTTGCCCGTCACAAGTGTAACAGTGTATAGATGACGACTCAAGAGATGTACTGAGACTTGCAGGCAGTGTATTAACAATTATTGTGAAAAACATAAAAACTAATGGGGAAAGGTGTTAAGAGTATTTGACCTGTTAAATTATAGTCGCCTGTCTGCTGTCACCTTGCTGCCTTGTCTGTGTACTGCAGAAGTCTGTATTTTGTGCTTTGACATTATCTTGTATCACTTACTCATTAATTTCAGTTATCCTGTCATCCTAGTGGCAATGAGTTGACACATTTCATTTCAGAAATTTACTTCATTCCAACAACATACAGATTACTACCATTCATATAAAAAAAAAAATAAATAATAATAATAATCTTAGTACAGTCGCATCTCGGGTTACGAGTTTTAATTCATTGTATAGCGTAGCGTACCCTGAAAAACTCGTATCTCAAAACAAATTTCCCCCCTGAAAATAATTTAAATCCAATTAATCCATTCCACACCCAAAAATAGCAATATTAAAAATCTGTTAACGTGGTATTTTATGCAAAATTAAAGTAATTTTCAAACATATAACAATGATAAATAATACACAGTGATCCCTCACTATATTGATAAACAAGAAATCACTAGCACTGTGTGGAAAACAGCTTTGGTGTCATAAAGGTGTGTGTGTGTGTGTGTGTGTGTGTGTGTGTGTGTGTGTGTGTGTGTGTGTGTGTGTGTGTGTGTGTGTGTGTGTGTGTGTGTTCAAATAGTTTATTGCCATGAACAACTAGGTAAGACATTATACACAAAACTTAAATCCATATTTATACAATTATATGCCTACATACACACTCACTCATACATACACTCACTCATATACAAACATATACACATATAAACACATACATATATAAATTCCAGCTCTCATTCCTACACACAATACATACCCATACACCATAATACAATGTACTCATACTATACAATCTGAGGTTCCATTTCCTGTGCCTGTTCATTGAGAAAATATTTTTTTATTCTACACTTAAAGCTACTCAGAGTACATCGGTTTAGGTTTTGTTTTACTTCATCGGGTATTAAGTTCCAGACATCAGGGCCAAAACACAGAAGAGAATTGCGAAATAGAGTTGTTCTAAATGGTGGACATATTAGGTGTGTGTGTGTGTGTGTGTGTGTGTGTGTGTGTGTGTGTGTGTGTGTGTGTGTGTGTGTGTGTGTGTGTGTGTGTGTAATTCACCATGGTCATCTGCTGGTCACCCAGCCAGCCTTTCCCATTATGGAGCGAGCTCAGAGACCAATTTTCAGGTGGGACTGAAACCACAACACACTCCACACACCAGGAAAGCGAAGCCACAACCCCTCGAGTTACATCCCGCACCTATTTACTACTAGGTGAACACACCCTACACATTAAGAGGTGTACCCTTTTGCCTCGCCACTTTCCGGGACTCGAACCCAGGCCCTCTCAATTGTGAACCGAGCATGCTAACCACTACGCCGTGTATGTGTGTATAGACATTGAGAGAGTGATTCACTGCAGGAACCATGTGGGTTCACTACAGCATTGTAACACAAGCAAATTCTCACATACCAAGGTGAATTTTCCAAACCCAATTTGCTTGTAAGGCAAAATGCTCATATCCTGAGGTGCCATTTCTGGAGGATTATTACTTGTTTATTGCCTACCATTTCTTGCTCTTGACAAACAAAAACACAAAACCCTCAATATTGGAGGTAGATTTTTTTTTTTTTTTTTTTTTTTTTTTTTTTTTCAGGTTCAGAAACCACCATTGGACAGGCTAACTCAGGCTCCATTTTGCATCTTACATTACTAGTCTTTATACATTTATTGTGTTTGCATCATGACATTAGTAACAGCCTGTGCATCTCCACCTCCTCTGTTGTGCCCTGCAGCGGAGAGAGAGTGTGGGACAGGAGGGCTGACTGTTCTGTCTGTGCTTGGCTGAGACATTGAGAAATACTGCACCCAAGAGAGAGAGAGAGAGAGAGAGAGAGAGAGAGAGAGAGAGAGAGAGAGAGAGAGAGAGACTGACTGACTGACTGACTGACTGACTGACTACACTGAACAGGTAGTTCCCACAGACAGAGGAGGGTGAACCATGCACAACAGAGAACTAACAGTATCTTGTCCACCTGGTACCTCTTGCAGGGATGAACGACACAGCAGCAGTGATCAAGTATGTGTTCCTGGTGTTCCCACCCTTTGCCTTCACCTGCAGCCTCAAGGACATGGCTGCTAGCTACACCAGGGTGAGTACTGGCTGGCTGGTGTGTGTTCATATGCTCCTCTCTTGGTCTCACTACATAAGGCTTTATATTTCTCTTCTCCCATTGTGTTCTGTAATACCAATAAAAAGGGCAGTAAAGAGAAGAAAATGAGTGCCTTTGAAACTAAAAAAAAAAAGCCACGTAGCGGTTAACTCTAAGTGTAATGCCAGTAAAAAAGGCGAGAAGAAAAGAAAACTTATTCCTTTGTGAAATTGAAGAGATATGCAAGATTTAAAGAAATTAAAGGAAAAGCTTACAATAGCATTCCACTGCTGTATTCTTCATTGTATTTCACGTATTGTACAAAACTCGTCACTTCTGGGACAGATCAAGAATGTGTCACCTTATTTTAGGCGTCCATCATGGCTCGGTTCGACATGGACCTGTACCAGTCACCGTTCACGTGGGACAGCGACCTACAGGGCGGCCTGGGGGTGTATATGGTGGCCCTGAGTGTGTGGGCGCTGGTGGGCTGGGTGCTGCTGCTCATCCCACGCCCCAGACTTGTCCCTGGCCAGCTGCCTGTGGCCGAGACAGCTGAGGAGGATCAGGATGTGGCAGCAGAAAGAATCAAGTGAGTCGGTGATTTTGTTGTTAATGTTTTTGTCATAGTGGCAGAGGAACAAAATTTCCTGAAGTTAACTGTTAAAACTATAGACACAATAAGAATCCTATTCAGCAGTTACCCACAAACTCAGGGTGTGAACAACAGACAATCACTTCCTGTTATCCACAAACCCCAGATATATACAATAGACAATAGCAATTAACTGTTAGAAATGGGAGAACTACCTTGTTATTGTTTATATTATTTTTGTGTTGGTGTAGTGGCAGAGAAACAAGATATGAAAGAATGATTGAAATGCAAGTCATTACTGTAGCTTGTTTTTTTATTGCACGAGGAATTATCATGTGTCAACCTGCTTGTTATTATTCTTATTGCTCAACACATCAATAAAATGAGTAAGTAGCTTGTTGTTGCATGAGGAATCATAACACAGGTGACCATCTTACAATCTTGTGATGGCAGGATCCAGTGTGGTGGCACCTCCCTCTATGACACCGTGCTGCGTCTGGTGGGCCTCGGTCGGGACTTCAGCAGCCCCCGCATCACAGCAGTGGGCAACCTCTTCTTGGCTGTGCGGCGAGGCGAGGTGGGTGTGGCAGGGTGATTTGTTCTGGCTGTATGTAATGGGTGGATGATAGTGCTAACCAATAAGCATGCCTTGCTTTGTTTTGCAGTGCTTCAGTCTGCTGGGTCTGAATGGTGCTGGCAAGACCACCACCTTCCGCTGCCTAACAGGCGACTTGCAGCCATCCCGAGGTCAGATCCTGGTGAATGGCCTGCTGCTGGAGGAGGCGCTGGAGCTGCCTACGCCCATCCTAAGCTACTGCCCACAAGGAAATGCCCTGGACCCCAACCTCACTCCCCGGGAGGTGCTCACCAACATGGCCAGGATCAGGGGTGCTTCTGGCCCAAGGACAAACAAGGCAAGTTGTCACACTTGTTGGAGTATGTGTGTGTTTGTGTAATTCACCTCGGTCGCCTGCTGGTCACCCAGCCAGTCTTTCCCATTACGGAGTGAGCTTGGAGCTCATAGACTGATCTTCGGGTAGGACTGAGACCATAACACACTCCACACACTGGGAAAGCGAGGCCACAACCCCTCGAGTTACATCCCGTACCTATTTACTGCTAGGTGAACAGGGGCCACACATTAAGAGGCTTACCCATTTGCCTCGCTGCTTCCCGGGACTTGAACCCGGCCCTCTCGATTGTGAGTCGAGCGTGCTAACCACTACACTACCTGGTGTGTGTGTGTGTGTGTGTGTGTGTGTGTGTGTGTGTGTTAATTCACCTCGGTCATCTGCTGGTCACCCAGCCAGTCTTCCTCATTATGGAGCGAGCTCAGAGCTCATAGACCGATCTTCGAGTAGAACTGAGACCACAACACACTCCACACAGGAAAGCAAGGCCACACCCCTCGAGTTACATCCCGTACCTATTTACTGCTAGGTGAATAGGGGCCACACATTGAGGCATGCCCATTTGCCTCGCCTCACCGGAACTCGAACCCAGGCCTCTCAATTGTAAGTCGAGCGTGCTAACCACTACACTACGCGGTGTATATGTGTGTGTGTGTGTGTGTGTGTGTGTGTGTGTGTGTGTGTGTGTGTGTGTGTGTGTGTGTGTGTGTAGAGACAGTGATGGACTAACAGGTGTTGGCATTGGTGTTAACAGGTGGTGCAGCAGGCCATCAAGCAGCTGGGCCTGAGTAACGAGGCGAACACTTACGTGCGGCACCTGTCTGGTGGCAACAAGAGGAAGGTGTCGGTGGCGTTGTCGCTGCTGGGCAACCCTCTCCTGGTACTGATGGATGAGCCAACCACGTGAGCTTGAATCTCTTCACTTGTACTGTAGACCAATACTAAATTTGAGAAAATTAAATACCTTCATATCTGAAAATTATAGTGAAAATAATTGTAGTAATTAAATCAGAATAGGATGTGTTGTGATGTCAGGATGGAAGTAACTGATAAGTGGCTGAGTACGGGGAAGACTGTGAATAGGAAAGATGGACAGTGTCAAGAGAACAATAGATGTGAGGAGGGATGCCTTGGGGTGAAAGAAAAAAAAATAATCATTTGGTAAAACAACAGTGAACTTAATCTAGGCAATATTTTCAACCATTTTCATGCAATTCCCCACAAGAGCAGCAACAGACACCTCACACACCACCCTTCCCTGCACACAGAGGCATGGACCCAGCGTCACGGCGGCTGGTGTGGCGCGCTATACAGAGTGTATCGCAGGACAGCCGCTCCGTGCTGCTGACATCACACTCCATGGATGAGGTGAACCAGCTTTCCCACAGGATGGCCATCATGGTGAATGGCCAGTTTGTCTGCCTCGGCTCACCGCACTACCTCAAGCACCGGTGAGGCCACACAGGGACCCCATTGTGCTTAGTGCTTTGTTTTATAGACTAAAGTGAAATGTTCAGAATTCACAGTCAGTGTACTTGCAGAAAAACTTGTAGGTGTATCCTTATGTGTTAGTGTAGCTCCTTGATTCTTTCAAACAACAATCTCATGTAAAGTTAGTGTCCATAAGAGTAAATGCAGGAAAATGTGTGAAAATATTAAGGGTACCATATTTTCTGACAGAGTAGCTCCCTTAACTCTTTTGGGAATCAATCTCATGTTCTTTGTTTGAGTTATATTTACACTTGCAAATTATTCTAATTGACTGAATTGACAGTACAGGAATCCATAAGTATACAAAGAAAAGTATGAAAATATTCCATGCATTTTCTCATGGGGCAGTGTTAACTCTAACTCTAGATTCCAAGTTCCCTGTTTTAAGTTACTGATTCTTGACACTACATTAATCTTGTAACATGACAGAAGAAAACAATGGAAGCTGTAATAAGTCACCAGGCCAACACATGGCAGCTCCATCATGTCACTGTCTATCCTTACCTGATCACCACACACACTGACACACTCACTCTTGCAGGCTCGGCGACAAGTACACAGTGAGGCTGAAGACAAGGGACATTGAGGACATGACCTATGTGGTGGATTACCTGCGCAGTCATCTCAAGGAAGTACTGTTGAAGGTGAGCCATGAAGGACACTCAAACTAATAATGAGGGAACAACAATAAATGATAATGTTTTTTGGAGTCAAACATAGATACTGAAAAAGTTGAATAAATATAGATATAGAAATAGGATATCATGAACCCTGTTCAAACCGTTACGTAGAACTAGATAAATACACACACACATTTTCCTCATCCTTCAGGAGCAGCATCACCTGAGTCTGGTGGTGGAGGTGAGTCGGCAGATGTCCCTGCAGCTCATCTTTGACACCCTCAACGCAGCAAAGTCTTTGGGAATCACTGAGTATGATGTGTCCCAAACCACTCTAAATGAGGTGAGAGAGAGAGAAAAACACAAGTGCTCTAGTTTGATTGAATTATATATAATATGAATTTCCCCAAGATTTCTGCCTTGCACATTGTTTTAATGCATCTAGCAAAGTAAGTAGGGACCAGTAGTGTGGGATATTTATTATTAAAGGTGTGTATTTACCTAATTGTATTTACCTAATTGTAACATACGGGAAAAGAGCTATGCTCGTGTTGTCCCGTCTCCATATCTATTAATGTCCAGCTTTTTCTTAAAATCATGAATATTCCTTGCGTTGACCACTTCCACGTCTAAACTATTCCATGCTTCCACCCTTCTATGAGGGAAGCTATATTTTTTCACATCTCTCCTATAAGTGGCCATTTTAGTTTTTTCCCATGCCCTCTCGACATTCTTCCATTCCACATACACAGATCTTCCCTATCCATTTTTCCATGCCAATCATCACTCTGTATATTGCTATCAGGTCTCCCTTTCTCTTCTGTTTTCCAGGGTTGGAAGTTGCATTCTTTTCAGTCTGTCTTCATAAGTCAAATCTCTTAAGTCAGGCACCATTTTCGTTGCAGCCCTCTGTACTTTCTCTAGTTTCCTTATGTGTTTCTTTAAGTTCGAGCCCACTGTATTGTTGCATATTCAAGCCTCGGTCTTATCATTGCAGTAATTATTTTCTTCATCATTTCTTCATCTAGATATACGAACGCCACTCTTATGTTCCTCAATAAGTTCAATACTTCTCCAATTATTTTGTTTATATGTCTCTCTGGCGATAGGTCATTGGTAATTGTCACCCCAAGGTCTTTTTCTTCATGACTGGTTTTATGTCTTCATTTCCTATCTTGTACATACTCCTGATTCTTCTTTCACTCTTGCCAAACTCTATTTTCTTGCATTTTGTCGTGTTGAACTCCATTTGCCATGTACAGCTCCATTTCCATATTCTGTCCAAGTCTTCCTGGAGTAGTTCGCAATCTTTGTCACATCTCACTTTTCGTAACAATTTTGCATCGTCTGCAAATAGGCTCACATAACTGGACACCCCATCCACCATGTCATTTATGTAGACTGCGAACATTACTGGTGCCAACACTGATCCCTGTGGAACTCCACTCTCCACCAATCCCCATTCTGATGGTCTGTCCTTAATTATTGTTCTCATTTCTCTTCCTACCAAAAGTCTTCCATCCATTTTAGTAAACTGCCATGCACTCCTCCTACCATTTCAAGTTTCCAGATCAGTCTCTGGTGTGGTACCTTATCAAAGGCCTTTTTTAAATCCAGATATATTCCATCAGCCCAACCATCTCTTTCCTGTATTACATCTATCACCCTCGAATAGTAACATATCAGGTTTGTCGTGCATGAACGCCCTTTCCTAAAACCAAATTGACACTCACAAAGTATGTCATTTTTCTCCAAGAAGTCTGTCCATCTAGTCTTCACCACCCTCTCACACATCTTAGCTACCACACTTGTAAGTGACACTGGTCTATAGTTCAATGGGTCTCTCTTGTTACCTGATTTATAGATTGGGACAATGTTAGCTCTTTTCCAGTCTTGGGGCACTACACCTTCCCTTAATGAGGCATCAATTACTTCACAAACTTTTTCTGCCAATTGCTCCTGCATTCTCTTAAAATCCATCCTGATACCCCATCAGGTCCCACAGCTTTTCTCACTTCTAAACTCCCCATCATGTTCTTGATCTCCTCCACCGTTACTTGAAACTCCTTCATAATCCCTTTCTGTTCCATTACCAGTGGTTTGTCAAAAGCAGTCTCCTTTGTGAATACCTTCCGAAAGCATCCATTCATAGCCTCTGCCATTTCCTGGGATCTTCACTGTATACTCCATTTACTTCTAAACTTTCAATACTTTCTCTATTTTTGATGTTGTTGTTCACATGTCTGTAAAAAAGCCTTGGTTGGTCTTTACATTTATCAATTATATCCTTTTCTTGTTTCTTTCTTTCTTCTCTTCTAATCAACACATATTCATTTCTTGCTCTTTTGTAACTTTCCCACTGCTTAATCCGTCTTTTCCTTCTCCACCTCTTCCATGCATCCTCTTTTCTTGTTCTAGCCTTTTCACATCTATCGTTAAACCAGTCCTGCTTTCCAACTTCTCTATGTTGTCTTATTGGTACAAATTTTTCTCACCTTCTTTGTATATTTTTATAAATTCCTTCCACTTTTCATTTGCTCCTTAGCACTCTTGAATTTCATCCAATTTGTCTCTTGAAAGAATTTCTTTAGGTTTCCAAAATCTGTCTTGGCATAATTCCATCTTCCCACTTTATATTCTTCATTTCTTCTAGATTTCTCTTCGTCTATCACCTTGAACTCCAAAACTGCATGATCACTCTTTGCTAAAGGGCACTCCACCCTCATCTCCTCAATGACCATTGGCTCTGTACTAAAGACCAAGTCCAGTCTTGACGATGCTCCCTCTCCTCCAAACCTAGTATCTTCTTTGACCCACTGAGTTAACACATTTTCCATTGCCAGTGTCAATAGTGTATTTCCCCATGTTGTCTCTGATCCTTCCATTGACCAGTCCTCCCAACACACCTCTTTACAATTAAAATCTCCCATCATTATAGTTCGTTCACAGCCACCCAACATTTCTTCCAGACATGTTCCTGTATCACTTATCATTTCTTCATATTCCTGTACTGACCATGCATTTGTCTTAGGTGGTACGTACACCACTATGTAGTGCCTCTTTTTCCTTCATTAGTTTCTGCTCTGATCTTTAGCACTTCTGCCTTTCCCATACCTTTTTCACTTGATCCACCTTTATATCTTTTTAACCAGCAACATCACTCCTCCTCCCATCTTACCTACTCTATTTCTTTTCCAAACGTTATATTTCCTTCTCCAACCTTCATCAGGTCTTCTCCTCTCTCAGTTTTGTTTCAGTAAGACCCACAATATCTGGGTTCTTGTCCCTCAAGTAATCGTTGAGTTCTAAAATCCCGATATCACTCCATTTATGTTGGAATACATTACATTTCGCTCATATGTAAGTTTCTTTAGTCCTTTCTTGCTGTACTTTTCTGGGTTATGAACCACTTCCTCAGTCTCATATCCAAGATTCTCCAGAAAAACTCTTTCTTCTCTTCTTCTGTCCTCTCTTCATTTTTTTTCAAAGCCTCCTTTCTCAACTCATTTAACATTTCTCTTTCCTTTTCACCGAGATCTCTTCTCAACCAAATCTTCCTTGTTGTTTCCTGCTGGGCTAGCCTCCATGACTTCTCCACCAATTCATCTACATCCTTTTGTGACTTAAGTTTGATTCTTATTGGCCTCATACCTTCTCTTGTGAACTTTCCAATTCTATGGAAGTCCTCTATTTCTTGTACTAGGTCTTTTCCCTCCTCTTGCACCACATTAATGATATTATTTATCACCTTTTTTATGTTTTTCTCTCTCTCCATTTTACTCGGTGTCTTATCCTCCTCCACACCAAATATCACCACACATCTCTTTTGTCTACAGTTTCCCTCACCAATGTCTCATTTGACTTAATAACCTTCACCACTTTCTCAGCTATCTTCTCTTCTATGATCTGTTGATCTATAATTTCAGCAAGGCCCAAAGTTTTCTCCCTGACTCTTTGATTTCCTTTTCCAGACTTGCAACTTTGTAATTTACCTCCTTTCTTTCCACTTCCTGACTTTTTTCCATTCAGCCTGCTTCTCCATCACTTTTCCTAGAGATTCTCCACATTTTCGCAATTCACTTTAATTAGCTTAACTTCCTCTTTCAGTGCTGCATTTTCCTTCTTCATATCGGCACAGTCTCTCTTTACATTGTCATAACTCGTTTCCAGGCCCTCATACTTTTCAAACAGTTTTCAATTTTACCTTCTAACTCCAGAATTTTCTTCACATAAGTGCTCTTCTCCATTATTCCTTGAAACCCTGTGAAGTCTGATTCCTTTTTCGAGTTCACGGCCGCCATGTTGCTCAGACGTAAACAAACCAGCTGATGGCTCAAACGCAGGCTACAGTTTATATTTACCTTCACTGGACATTATTTTGCTAATCAACAGTTAACATGACTATATGGAGACGGGACAAATATTACCAGCTCCTTTCCCACCTTGGTTACTCTTAGGTAACTGTAGAATTATAGATGATTGCTCTGGAGCTCAGCGACCACCTCCGCCATCGACGATGTCCCGTGTGTGTGTGTGTGTGTGTGTGTGTGTTCACGGTTGCCTCCTAGTCACCCAGCTAGTGTTCCCTATAATGGAGTGAGCTCAGAGCTCATAGACCAATCTTCATGTAGGAGGACTGAGACCACACCAAACAGTGAGGCAGCTACAACCCCTCAAATTACATCCCATAGCTGCTTGCTGTTAGGTGAACAGAGACTACACATTAAGAAGCTCACCTATTTGCCTCGCCATACCTAGGCTTTCTCGGTTGTGAGCCTAATGTGCTAACCATTACACTACATGGTGTGTGTATGGACAGAAGGCAGTCTTAAAGCTTGACCCCTTCCTTACCACAGCTACCAACCTATGTAAACAAAGCATTCCCTCCCCCCCATACTGCAACGCTCTTGCCCATGTGTCTATACACCTGACGCCCGGTGACGAAATGTCACTGTCCAAAAAATTTTTAAGACACTTTCATGATTTGCAATAATCCTGGTATGCACAATAGTAAGTTCCTGTTTCAAGGAAGGAAACACATCTGGTCACTTATCAGCAAATGGGTCAGATAAGAGTGAAACATGATTCACTATAGCCAGGAGGCCCTGAGGCAGAATCATCACCAGACTGCTCCCCCTCACTTGCGGAAAGCATTTCTAAACTAGTAATAATATCAGTTTCACCGTCTTCTATTTCTTTTCCCAGGATCTTAATCTGAATTATACTCATCTGGAGAGTCTTCCAGTATATCATCATCATCTATCTCATAGTTACAATCATGCTCACTGATACACCAGGAAGCAGACACTATTGTCTCTAGCTAGAAGCAAAATTTAAGTCTCTCCAAGACGGACAATAGAGAACTGATGCTCTTGGGTGGACTATGGGAATATTATTTGTACTTTCAAACAAAATAATGATTGGCTTTGGCTTTAGACTGCTGAGATATGAACCCTGATATTGATGGCTAATGTGGGGGTGGTCTTGTGATGCTGGGGTTGGCTAAAAATAACATCTCAAGTGTTCGTTTTTATTTGGGCAGGAAGTTGCCAACACATGGGGCCTAAAAGACAAAATTTGCACTTAAGGCTTGATGTACTAGTGTGGTATGCACATACCACAGTCATAATGCACAGTACCACAAGGTTGCTTCCACATACCAGTAAGGAAGGGATTAAATAGTACATGTGGTCTGTTCTGCTCAAGTTGCACTACTAAAAAACCTAACCAAAAATTATGTAGCCATATTCCAAGCTCAGCATTTCTTGTACATCACTAATCACTTCAGCAAAGGACTCAAATGTCCACCTCATTGTAGTTTTCATTTGGATATTTATTTGAGGTCACAGTAATGGGTTGTTAAAAGTATTAGTGCAGCTTCACACCACTGCCTAATGTCTAACAATTTTACACTCTCACATACTTCACGTGAAGACTAATCTCTCTATGCACGTAGGTGTTCCGGGTGCTGACGTCACACCAAAGCGACGGCCTTATTCCTCTGCCTGTTAACATTGCCCAGAGCCGAGGCAGCATCCCCTCCCTCCTTCCTCACCACCAGCTTGCTCGGATCAAACCTCTGGCCAAGGACAACACATTCCAGCATCCATCCATCCTTGCCCCAGTGGAGTGCATCAATCCTACAGCCCCATACGGCAACTTTGAGTATCCATTGAAGGGGTACGAGAGAGGTGGTTCACTTCCCCCAGAGAGCAGGTCAGCCAGTGACAGCCCCGAAGAAGAGTGGACGAAACTCTGAGGTCGCGTGACTAGTGATGCAAGACTTGTGCTGTCACCTTTGAGCCGTTGAATAAACGAACAGTCAGGTCTTATACATTTTTAGTGATCATGTGTCACAACAGCAATTCAAGACCAAAACTCCATTGCATACTCTTTTCATTAAGTATGACGCTAGAAAAAAATTTATGCTATTAAATGTGGAGGCACTGTGACACTGGTGAAGAAATTTTCCTTTGAATTACAGGAAAGACTTGTACATCTCCCTATAAACTACTTGTCTGAGTTGCCAGAGCAGAAAAAAACTGAATTCAACAAAGGAATTCAAATTGAGGCAACAAAGGAATTCACAAGACAAATTATGAGTTGTGATTTTTTTAAGAACTTCAAGATACATAAGGATCACACATTTTGCTTTCATCTTGTGCTGATCTGCCTCATGCTCAGTACATATTAAATAATGTTTAGCAGTTTGGACACTTTTAAAGGATGGCAGAAAGCATGGACTGTCACGACAAAATTCCTGAAAGTGTGATCCTGCTGTACTTGCAACTGAAGAAACTTAGCGGTCTGCAGACAGACAGGCACAATGTGTTGGTTGTCAGTGAATGTTTGCAGCAAACTGTGTTGTAGGTTAGTGTTTTCTTGTGTGCCTTGGAAGTGACTCAAAGCTTTGGCCTTGAGGGAACCTTCTACTTAAGATATATATGCCTTAACATAACAACATAAATAATAGGATAACAAAGGGCCACCAGGGCCCATCTAGGTTATCCTGTATCAGTCGCACAGCGACCTCGTCATCAGTACTTAAAGATACACTTACAAGTACACAATACATTATATACTAATTCTAAATATTTGGCCCATTAACAGGGCTAAGTCCTGCAGCGAATTCCTCTACAATCTGTGATCCCCATACATGGGGATCATGTCTTGTTTAACTATAGTAAATTTCTTATAAAAACTATCATGCAGCGCTATACATAATTATAAATCTAATAAATTTACAACCGTAACATTGTCAAACTAGTGCTATTTACAGCCGTCTCTGGCAATGCATTCCAGAAGTCTACCACCCTATGACTAAAGAAATATTTTCTTATATCTAACCTGCAGCCTTGCTTTCTAATCTTCCTCCCATGATTTCTAGTCCTACTTCCTCCTCTAAGGTAAAGAAAGATCTCACATCTATGTAGTTTGTATCTGAGAACATTTTAAATAACTCTATCATATCCCTCTTATACATCTCCTCTCAAATGAAAACATGTTTAATTCCTTTAATCTATCTCTATACTCCAGGCGCTTTAATGCTGGTATCATCCTAGTTGCTCTTCTCTGAACTGCTTCTAACATGTTGATATCCTGCCTATAGTGGGGTGACCAGGCCTGTATGCAATACTCTAAATGGGGCCTAACATAGGAATTATATAAGCTACGCACCACTTCCTTACTTTTATAACTAACATTTCTATTTATAAAACCCAGGATCCTATTTGCCCTATTTCTTGCTTCTAAACATTGCTTTGAAAATTTCATAGTCCTGTCTATCACTACTCCTAAATCCTTTCCTTCCTCTACTGCCTCTAGCCAACATCCCTCCATCTCATAGTTAAAGTTTGTGTTGTCTTTACCTAAATGCATAACCTGACACTTTTAGAATTAAACTCCATCTGCCACCTGTCTGCCCATGCTATCAGCCTGTCCAGGTCTCGTTGTATTCTGTAATTGTCCTTTTCACCCTGTACTGCACATGCTATCTTAGTATCATCTGCAAACTTTGATACTTTGCTACTAATTCCTATATCTAAATCGTTAATGTACACCAAGAAAAGAAGAGGTCCTAGCACTGATCCTTGGGGTACCCCACTAACCACTTCCTTCCACTCAGACATTGCCCCATTTAATACTACTCTCTGTTTCCTATCAGAAAGCCATTCACTAATCCAATCAACTAACCTACCCCCTATCCCATGTAGTCTCAATTTGTACACTAGCCTCCTATGCGGTACCTTATCAAACGCCTTGCTAAAATCTAGATATATAACATCTATGCTATTTCCATCATCTAACTCCTTGGTAATATATTCTAAGATATCGAGCAAATTTGTAAGACAGGACCTCCCTGATCTAAAGCCATGTTGGGTATCTCTAATTAATCTATTCTCATTTAAATGCTCCCAAATACTACCCTTAATGATTTTCTCTAGTATCTTACATACTATACTAGTTAAACTGATCGGTCTATAATTATTCGCATCATCCTTCCTACCTTTTTAAATATTGGAGTAACATTAGCTAACTTCCAGTCCTGAGGTATCTCAGCAAACCTAAGTGATCTTTCAAAGATTAACTTAAGTGCTTCAGAAATACTGTCTACACCCTCCCTAAGTACTCTGGCATGTAGCTCATCAGGACCACTAGCTTTCCTATCGTCTAGTTCAAGAATAAATTTCCTAATAATTCCCGGTTTTATATCAATATTTTCTAAAGCTCTTAAACTACTCGTCGCACTGTTTGTAACAGGATTTCCTATTCTTTCCTAGTAAATACTGAAGAAAATTGTTCATTCAATAATTCTACTATGTCTTCATTTTGATCCACTACTACACCATCTTTTCTGAGTGGTCCAATCCTATCCTTATTTCTTTTATCACTGACCTTGTAATAACTATATAATTTTTGGGATCTTTACTCCCAGCTCTAGCTAGTTTTATCTCTGCCTGCCTTTTACTTTTTTTATAACCTTACTCAAATCATCTCTGACCTGTCTGTACCTAATCAAATCTACATCTTCCCACTTTTCTGCAACTCTCTGTATGCCCTCTTCTTCTCTCTGATCTGGCTACCTATCTCATGAGTCCACCATAATGGCTTCCTGTTTCTCTGCCTTATATCTTTGTAAGGGATACACTGCATCACTATACCCTTTACTACAACCTTAAAATATCCCACATCTCCTGTGCAGTTTTATTTCCAAAACTATCTTCCCAGTTTACCTCTCCTAATAACTGACGTAACCTACCATAATTGCCTTTCTGATAGTTTGGGACTCTAGTCTTATTCACTATATTATCCCTACTGGAATTAATGATAAATCTAATTATATGATGGTCACTGTTTGCTAAAGTCTCTCCTACCTCAACTTCCTTTAAACAATGCTCAATATTTGTTAGTACTATGTCTAAAACCTTCCTCCCCCTAGTAGGTTTATCTACCATCTGCACTAAATAGTTATCCTGAAAACTTTCCATAAACTTATTTTCACTAGCATCTCCTACCATCCTCTCCCAGTTTACTGACTTAAGATTAAAATCCCTAAGATAATTGTCTGACTAGTACACCCCTATTTATCTCATCTACCATAAGGTTGTCTACATCTGCTGACTGGTTAGGTGGTCTATAAAAGCTCCTACTCTAATAACCTTACTTTTGTTTACTCTAACATCCAGCCATAAGGACTCTACTCTGTTATCTACCTTAATACCATTAACCTGACTGGAAATGAAGGATTTTTACATAAATAACTACTCCTCCACCTATCCTACCAATTCTCTGGTGTAAATACATAATGTATCCATCTACTTCATATTCTTTCCTATTTTCCTAAACTTTTCCTCATTTACCCATGCCTCTGTGACACATACAACATCTAAGTCCTCCTCAACTATATAACTAGATAACTCGTCCTTCTTGTTCCTAAGACTCCTGGCATTTACATAAAACATTTAAGTCCTGCTACCTTCCTAGATGCTGTCTCCTTATTTGGAATCCTAATCTTATTCTCTCCTATTTGCACCTGGAAATCTTTCCTAATCTTTTCACTATCTCTGTTTATCCTATCTAATTTATGTCTAGCATCTTTCTTCTGGAATGCATTTGCTACCTCACCCCTACACTCCATCCCAACTCCCCTCCAGACATCCACTCAGCACATCCACACCCTTCCTACTCAGATGCACACCATCCCTAGCATACAAATCCTTCGCCCATAGAACCTATCCCATACATCCACAAAGCTGACACCCACATCCTTACACATCCCTTTTACCCGATCATTCACACCAATGGCTCTAGACAACCATTCCTGCTAACATACACACGAGGCAAGATTCCTGACACTACACACCTCCTACCACTCTCCCTTATCTTGCCTAACATTTCCGAAATCTTGCCACTAACTCCTCCGACCCACCTGCTCTGACATCGTTCCCACCTACGTGCAAAACTACTACACCCTCCCTCTCCATCCCCCCAACCCTCTTCTGCACCTCCTCACTCACTGCCTTCACACCTGCACCAGGCATACACACGTTCGTCCTCCTATCCCTGTCTTTCCCACAGAAAGTGCTATCTAAATACCTAACCTGAGAGTCACCCACCACACACACCTGAGGTGTGCTAGGCACAACCCTCCTCCTCCTCTCCTCTACCCCCTTCTTTCTCCTTTCACTCACCACAACCACTTCATTCACTCCACTCTCCCCCTCCAACAAACCGAACCTATTTTCACACTCAACAGGTTTAGTCCTATCCTCCCTAACTGCCTCCGCTTTCCTTCCCCTCGCAACCTGCCATCTCTGCCCATCCTGACTACTATCTTTCCCCGTCTGGCTCGCCTGCTCCCTCTTCCCCACTCTGCTCTTCCCGACAGAGGGCCAAGCCACCCTGTCGCCCTCAGAAGGTCCAACCTTCGGCCTAACACTGATCTCCTGCCTAATTTTTTCCACTGCCTCCCCAAGCCTCTTAACCTCCTCCTTCAACTCAAAGATGAGAACTTTCTGATTTCCTCTCGCAATTCTCGGTGCTCAAGAGAAAGAACTAAATTCTCGCTCTTGAGCCTACACACCATACACTCAGAAAAGTCAACGACCTTCCTGTCATGCCCACACATCTCACACACAACAAACTCTCCCAATCCCATCTCAACACTCTCTTTCACGCACTCAATCACACTCTGATATACCTCAGTAGCTACCGCCATACTAACTTACAATCTGTTAACTCACAAACAAATAAAAATACTTGGTGACGGCAGGGTGGGGGAACCGCGGTGGTGGGGGGGCCTAAGTGAGGTCAACTAATCCTCTTTCAAGGTCAACTTGAGTTACAAGCCTAGTCTCCTCGCTCTACCAAAATACTTTTAACTCACAAACACTGATTCTAACCACTGTTTCACTCTAATCTAACACTTGCAGGACACACTTTCACTTCACTAACACTCAAAAGCACCACACACAGACACCAAGCACAAACACCACTCGCTAACTATAAAAACCACAGCCAAAAACGGAGCGCACACACAACACGTCCACTCGCCACCGCAGCTAGCTCTGAATGAGCTCTTGGTCACATTGTAAGCTGTGTGACCTGAGGAGCCAAGTAAGCTACAAGTCATGTGGTTTTCTAAAAAAAAAAAAAAGGTTAGGGGAATCCTTATACTTAGTCCAAAAGTCTGAATTTTTTGCTGAATGTTTGAATAGCTCAGTTTCCAAAACAAATTGTACTGCAATACACAAACTAGTTATAGAATAATCTAGCATTGTACAAAAATATGCAGATTATGTTATTTTGAAGTAATACCATTTATATAATAAAGTGGTTAGCAACCCTTGTGAGCCTGTGTCTCAGACAGGTCAGACACCAGAGACCCTAGGAGTTTCTGAGTAGCACTAGTTGTATATTTATTTTTGTAGGTACAGGTTCCAAGAGAGGCTCAACATTGTGATACTTTTCCAGCCTTGGCATAAGTGCCTTATTTGTTACTACTGTGATAAAGTTTCCAAACCTGTTCATTTCAAACCTACAGTCTCCTATATGTGCTGAATGTTACAAACTTTCATGTTGGTGTAATGTGTGTGTAGGTAGCAACTTTTTTTTATCTTGGTGTTATATACAAACAGTATGCACAGTAAGTCTTAATGCCAGGGGGCCCACGTCATTCCTTTTAGTGGTAAATGAAAGAGAAGGTACTTACGAGCCTCCTCCATTTGCCACAAAGAAATGATGTGGGCCCTGTGGTGTCAAGACTTAGCGTGCATATTGTGTGTAGTTTGTACACTGATTGCTGCAGCAAACTTGTGGCTCAGTCTTAATCTCTCCATCATCCATTTTAGTATAATATTAGTGCAGGCTATCATATCATTCATTTTTGTAAACTCCAGCGGCCTGTTAGTCCTAATGACTTGCCTCCAGTGTACACTCACTTTTAGCAAGGTTGGTAATTTTTCAAAGTTGTTAGTGGCATTCCACAATGCATGCAATTACATTTTTCCATAGTATACAATGCTAATGAATGTAATTGAGAAGGAAATTAATGGTGAATATAAAAAAAGCAAAAATCACCTTAAACGAAATTCAACTTGGGTAATTTTCATAAAGCTGGTCTTAGTGCAGATTAATGTATCTTTGTTACAAGTGCCACAGTCACCTTGCTATGTGTGAATACAACCCAGCACCTGGAGCCATCAGGACTGGACTTCAATATATCCAGCTTGTTTTCCAGCAGGTAAACTGATAACACTCTTCTCACACACAGACAATTCTCATTGGTATGAGGCGACTGGAGGAGGCAATTCAGTGCAAAGTAATATGTTTGTATAAGGTCTTACACTAAGTTCTGAAATGTGCATAAATATTCTTTTATTACAAATGTTCAGGACTCAACCTGCAACTTATTCCTTTCCTTTGTAAGCAATAAGTATATATAATTCATAGTGCACTAATCTAGTTCTTATGAAATGTATATTAACCTGTTACACTATTCTTCAAGACATATAATTAATTAAAGCACAAGAGGCGACTTATCGGGCTGAGTACCTGTACCTCACCATCAGTTTCCTCCAGAGTGAAGAGGATGGCAAGGGCAGAGGGCAGTGTGGAGCATGCTGTGTCCACGCCATCCTTGATGTAAAGAAAAGAATTACCTCAATTGTTACACAATGTGGTTTATACAAATATGCAAACTCGTCACTGATTGGTATGTGGTTCAGTCAGTTAGTCCGTCTCCTGCTTTGCACATGCTGGCCTCACTACATAATTTTCTTCTGTTTCCTCTATCTTGTGCAGTAATTCGACAAAAAGAATAACCGAAATAATGCTGCAAATATTGATATTTTTGACAGATCTGATATAAGTTATCAATAAAGTGTGTATTAGATTTTTGACAAGGTTAAAAAGAAGGGTAGTAGTACCAGGCTTTTTAATGGAAGCTACTGGTGTGAGGGAACAGAGGCACAACACCACATATATTTTTTTCCTCAAGGTACAGAGGCACTGTTGTCTTCCACCAACATGTTACCACTTTCCCTTCTTTCCTTACTAAAATTATACCACCATGTTCAAGAGAACTCTATTACAAATCAATATTTCTAATGACTATAATAACAAATATGCTGAAAATCTTTGACCTTGCACTATCCCCAAAAAAAACACATTTATAATCCACCATACTTCTTGTGTTCAAGATTATGGAACTGAGTATTGTACAAACTAAGGAAAATACAGGAAAACATTGCACAAATAAGGGAGACACATAGGGAAGAAAATTTAAATTTGTACTGTGAAGAGGCCAGCATCTATTAGTTTGCAGAAGACCAATTAGCCTGTTCACAGTTAGGATGGTAGACACCTATCGGCAAGAATTTATTTTTTCCAATTTCCCACGACAAGGGGTGTCTTACTTAATTTAGAAACCAATGTGCAGGAAAAATACGACAAGAAATGCTGCACAGGTGTATTTAAAATTAAAAACCTTAAAACCCTTAAAATGTTATTCTTACTGGTGCATCATGATAAGGCTTTAATTGCAATATAAGATAAAGCTTTAATTTTTTTTTTTTTTTTTTTTTTCCAGTAAGAGCAATAAAAATAAAAGGATGTTGATTTCGTTTTATACATTTTGTGTTGAAAAGTAACAGAAATCAGTCATGTCCAAAATACAAAGGTAATCAGTGGAGAGAGAAAAAAAAAAAAAAATTGCTGGCAGACATACGACATAGTAAAGGGTCTTTGAGGAGGGACGAGGCCACAAGCCTGTGAGCCGGGTAGCAGCACGTTGTTGTTGTTATGGCTTACCCACCATGAGCCAAGTATATAGTTATACTAAAAAAATTAAGTGCGACAAAATATATTTTCACCACCTTATCCACTATGCCACCACCGCTTTATACAAATATAAGGTGTTTTTAGAATGTCATCTGAAATTACGAATAGAGGTTCAAATGATGTCATAAGCTGTCAGACATGAGATTAATTGACTTAAATTTCAGAAGCATGAATGTGCAATGATACACCTGTGTAAGCTTGTAAAACTTAACCCAAAGTATTTATTTCCCAGCAAAAATTACAAAATCTGGCACTGTGGTGTCAAGATGCTGACTGTGAACAGGCTAATTAATGACGAGTTACAGAAACATCTCAGATTCAAGTTAAAATCAATGAAAGAATAGACAAGAGATGGTACAGCAGAATCCCACTTGACCAAGACACACGGTCAAGACTAGAAAACTGTTCAAGCAAGGTGTGATGTGGTGCCTCGGCAGTGTTGTAACAGTTTTCCTGAGTGACAGCACCCTTCGCTCATTCACCAAGTGTCTTCTCCCTCACAATTATCTTAGCACTGTTAGTACACTTTTCACACCATAACCAATCTCTTGCTCAAGACAGACCATTCAACTTGGCACCATTGGACAATGCAGTAACTGTGCACCTTGTGTAAGATTGTCTCATTGCAACAAGACTAAACCATAAAAATATGATCAGTTCAATGACATTTTACTCTCTAAGTGTTTATTACAATCATGATTTCTCAGTCTTTTAATTACTAAAATAAATCATTACATTGCAAAGGAAAGTCTCTCTATGCTATAGTGTAATCATATCAACAATGAACGAAAGTCAGTCTTCAGCAAAAGGTAAACATGTCAATAGCAATATACAAACATGCAAACATGATGCAGCTCTGAGGCAGATGTGGTGAGGAAGAATGGTTGAGTGAGGAAAGGCCACAGCCAATCAGGATAGCCAATACAGTTGTTGCTGGGCACTAAACAGTTTTGATAGCTCAGCTCACATTATATAAAAATTTATACAACTAAGATTTAGTACTGGTTATCAATTGTTATTTCTGCATCCTCTCCTGTTCACAAGGCAGCAGCCAATTACATGTAGCCGTTAGTGACATCTACTGCCACATATCTACACTGTTGTGTCTAACTTTGGAGTATCACAGAAATGCAGACAAATTCATAGAGACGACTTGTAGAGGATCAAGCTTCTGTCAAGACACTCAAGGATAGACTACTTTATCCAGAACCAAATCATGAATAGTAATTTCCTACATAGCAGTTGGCTGCTGCCTGGTGGACTGGAGAGGCCAAACGGGTTAAAGGCAGCAGGTAGAAATCATCTATGAATTACACAAGTGGAATTTAACACCAAACATTTCTTCTTATTTTAAACACACACATTTCTTGTTACTTTACTTCAATCCTACCTTGAAAATTTCTTGTTACTTTACTTCAATCCCACCTTGAAAATTTGTCAGGCAATGTCTTTCAATATTTGAGGTCAAGTAAAAAAAGGATTTAACTCTAACCATAAAGCTTTGTTACTAATCCATCTACATAAAAAGACAAGTAAAATAAATTAACAGCCACAAGCTGAGCACCTCTTAGAGAAAGCAAACCAGCCAGCATTGACAGTGACCTGTGCAGCATTCCTAACACTACTGGTTCCATGGAAACACATTCACAGGGTAATCTCTCCAAAACTCATTAGGAGCAAGATTAAAGTGATACTGACCTGGCTGATGCCACGGCATGAATGTATTGTTTACGTGCCTCTGTGAGTCGGCAGGCTGCTGGTTGTAGCTCTGAAGTTGCCAGGCAATGTTGACATTATTGAACAAGCTCTGTGGTTTCTGCACATAACCTGAAGGACCACCATCACTGAGAAACTGGCCTGATGGTTCATCCAGCTGCATATCTATTCCTCCTCCTGGACACTCCTTGTATCTTCTCTGTGGTCTGACAACATGCTAATCCTGGACTTGATGTGGCCTCTGCTCTGTGAAGGCTTTACTGATGCTGACTTGTTGTTGTTGATGTGCCTAGCCCTGCTAGGCTGTCTCGTCACAATCACTATCAGAAAATTGCAGTTAATCTTGAACGTGAAAGCAGAACCATTCAGTCATCATAAAATTGGTATTTCACTAAAACTGTGACTAGAACCTCAGGCAGGCAAGCAAACATATGTATAGATGCACACCTACCTCTCTTCCATTGTGGTTCCTCTTTCTTTCTTCCTGAGGAAGATACTTTATCCGTCACTCTTTTCATTTGAAGCCCAAGCTTATCCAAGTGTTTCATTATTTTTGAATCCAAGTAAATCTGCAAACAATGACACAGGTGTAATCTTTTGTACATTACAATGTTTCTGACATAAAAAATATTGCACCAGAGAGAGAGAGAGAGAGAGAGAGAGAATCACCACAGGAACATGAATAAAAAATAAATAAATAAAATAAAATAAAAAAATAAAAAAACTACAGGTAACTCAATTTACGCATTTTTGTTACAACGCAACCAAAAAAATATTATAATTTAATTTGCGCGATCGGTTTGCTTATACGCGATTTGGCCCAACTGCATTTTCAAATTGAGTGCCAGACGCAATTTCAAACTGCGCACCAGAGAGTTCCGCAGCTGGCCGATAGGTGGGAGCTCCGGTCTTCTCGTGCCTCATTTGCAGTCTGCCAGCACTGAGTACAGACAGAATCTCTTCAATCTGCCTATAATTCACCACGATGGACCCAAATGTCCTTCATCTTCTTCTGCATGTGGGGTTATTTTTGATAAGTGGATTTTTGATAAAGTGGTAAAGCTCAGAGGAAGATGGTGACCGACTGTGGTGTGAGTGGTGAAGGCAGTGACGCAGTGAGTGTTGTTTACATATTTTTTGTTGTTGTTTTCTCTTATTATTTCTTGTTTTTCCCTTTACTTTAAATACACTTCTAGTATTTAGAATAGTAAATAATAAAAACATGTTAATTTAGCCAAATAAATAAAGTATTTTGTACAAATTTTTTTTGGACCACATCCTGCATCCCCCTATTATCTATTGTTTCTTATAAGAATTACCTGTTTGTTTTACACGAATTTTGATATATGCGATGCCTCTTGGAACGCATCTATCGCATAAATCGAGAATTACCTGTACTAGTGTGTAGCACAGCAATGACTCAATGAATGACACAGCATACCCTGTGTGCTTCTCTCACCTTGCTGTGTGTGTTTTCCATGGCTGCCTCCTTCACCTTGACATGCTTCTGCAGCAGGAAGGGTTTAGCAATGTTACCTGGTAACTCCTCATCAAAAGACAGTGCTGCAGGAAGAAATGCATACCTTACTTTATCTTACACTATGGCTACATACTAAGCTCATAGTATTGTCTTCCTATGTTTTTGGGATACCTCAAACACACACACTCACTCACACACACTCACAAACACACACACACACACACACACACACACATCGTCGATGGCGGAGGTGGT
Source organism: Portunus trituberculatus (assembly GCF_017591435.1). Classification (NCBI taxonomy): domain Eukaryota; kingdom Metazoa; phylum Arthropoda; class Malacostraca; order Decapoda; family Portunidae; genus Portunus; species Portunus trituberculatus. The sequence continues at coordinate 3,484,788 of NC_059262.1, read as the reverse complement.
CGCTGAGCTCCAGAGCAATCATCTCTAATGCTACAGTTACCATTGCCTAAGAGTAACCAAGGTGGGAAAGGAGCTGGTAATGTTTGTCCCGTCTCCATATAGTCATGTTAACTGTTGATTAGCAAAATAATGTCCAGGGAAGGTAAATATAAACTGTAGCCTGCGTTTGAGCCATCAGCTGGTTTGTTTACATCTGAGCAACATGGCGGCCGTGAACTCGAAAGATGAATCAGACTTCACAGGATTTCAAGGAATAATGGAGAAGAGCGCTTATGTGAAGAAAATTCTGGAGTTGGAAGGTAAAATTGAAAAACTGTTTGAAAAGTATGGGGGCCTGGAAACGAGTTATGACAATGTAAAGAAAGACTGTGCCGATATGAAGAAGGAAAATGAAGCACTGAAAGAGGAAGTTAAGCTAATTAAAGTGAATTGCGAAAAATGTGGAGAATCTCTAGGAAAAGTGATGGAGAAGCAGGCTGAATGGAAAAAGTCAGGAAGTGGAAAGAAAGGAGGTAAATTACAAAGTTGCAAGTCTGGAAAAGGAAATCAAAGAGTCTGGGAGAAAACTTTGGGCCTTGCTGAAATTATAGATCAACAGATCATAGAAGAGAAGATTGCTGAGAAAGTGGTGAAGGTTATTAAGTCAAATGAGACATTGGTGAGGGAAACTGTAGACAAAAGAGATGTGTGGTGATATTTGGTGTGGAGGAGGATAAGACACCGAGTAAAATGGAGAGAGAGAAAACATAAAAAGGTGATAAATAATATCATTAATGTGGTGCAGGAGGAGGAAAAGACCTAGTACAAGAAATAGAGGACTTCCATAGAATTGGAAAGTTCACAAGAGAAGGTATGAGGCCAATAAGAATCAAACTTAAGTCACAAAAGGATGTAGATGAATTGGTGGAGAAGTCATGGAGGCTAGCCCAGCAGGAAACAACAAGGAAGATTTGGTTGAGAAGAGATCTCGGTGAAAAGGAAAGAGAAATGTTAAATGAGTTGAGAAAGGAGGCTTTGAAAAAAAATGAAGAGAGGACAGAAGAGGAGAAGAAAGAGTTTTCTGGAGAATCTTGGATATGAGACTGAGGAAGTGGTTCATAACCCAGAAAAGTACAGCAAGAAAGGACTAAAGAAACTTACATATGAGCGGAATGTAATGTATTCCAACATAAATGGAGTGATATCGGGGATTTTAGAACTCAACGATTACTTGAGGGACAAGAACCCAGATATTGTGGGTCTTACTGAAACAAAACTGAGAGAGGAGAAGACCTGATGATGGTTGGAGAAGGAAATATAATGTTTGGAAAAGAAATAGAGTAGGTAAGATGGGAGGAGGAGTGATGTTGCTGGTTAAAAAGATATAAAGGTGGATCAAGTGAAAGAAGGTATGGGAAAGGCAGAAGTGCTAAAGATCAGAGCAGAAACTAATGAAGGAAAAAGAGGCACTACATAGTGGTGTACGTACCACCTAAGACAAATGCATGGTCAGTACAGGAATATGAAGAAATGATAAGTGATACAGGAACATGTCTGGAAGAAATGTTGGGTGGCTGTGAACGAACTATAATGATGGGAGATTTTAATTGTAAAGAGGTGTGTTGGGAGGACTGGTCAATGGAAGGATCAGAGACAACATGGGGAAATACACTATTGACACTGGCAATGGAAAATGTGTTAACTCAGTGGGTCAAAGAAGATACTAGGTTTGGAGGAGAGGGAGCATCGTCAAGACTGGACTTGGTCTTTAGTACAGAGCCAATGGTCATTGAGGAGATGAGGGTGGAGTGCCCTTTAGCAAAGAGTGATCATGCAGTTTTGGAGTTCAAGGTGATAGATGAAGAGAAATCTAGAAGAAATGAAGAATATAAAGTGGGAAGATGGAATTATGCCAAGACAGATTTTGGAAACCTAAAGAAATTCTTTCAAGAGACAAATTGGATGAAATTCAAGAGTGCTAAGGAGCAAATGAAAAGTGGAAGGAATTTATAAAAATATACAAAGAAGGTGAGAAAAATTTGTACCAATAAGACAACATAGAGAAGTTGGAAAGCAGGACTGGTTTAACGATAGATGTGAAAAGGCTAGAACAAGAAAAGAGGATGCATGGAAGAGGTGGAGAAGGAAAAGACGGATTAAGCAGTGGGAAAGTTACAAAAGAGCAAGAAATGAATATGTGTTGATTAGAAGAGAAGAAAGAAAGAAACAAGAAAAGGATATAATTGATAAATGTAAAGACCAACCAAGGCTTTTTACAGACATGTGAACAACAACATCAAAAATAGAGAAAGTATTGAAAGTTTAGAAGTAAATGGAGTATGCAGTGAAGATCCCAGGAAATGGCAGAGGCTATGAATGGATGCTTTCGGAAGGTATTCACAAAGGAGACTGCTTTTGACAAACCACTGGTAATGGAACAGAAAGGGATTATGAAGGAGTTTCAAGTAACTGTGGAGGAGATCAAGAACATGATGGGGAGTTTAGAAGTGAGAAAAGCTGTGGGACCTGATGGGGTATCAGGATGGATTTTAAGAGAATGCAGGGAGCAATTGGCAGAAAAAGTTTGTGAAGTAATTGATGCCTCATTAAGGGAAGGTGTAGTGCCCCAAGACTGGAAAAGAGCTAACATTGTCCCAATCTATAAATCAGGTAACAAGAGAGACCCATTGAACTATAGACCAGTGTCACTTACAAGTGTGGTAGCTAAGATGTGTGAGAGGGTGGTGAAGAATAGATGGACAGACTTCTTGGAGAAAAATGACATACTTTGTGAGTGTCAATTTGGTTTTAGAAAAGGGCGTTCATGCACGACAAACCTGATATGTTACTATTCGAGGGTGATAGATGTAATACAGGAAAGAGATGGTTGGGCTGATGGAATATATCTGGATTTAAAAAAGGCCTTTGATAAGGTACCACACCGGAGACTGATCTGGAAACTTGAAATGGTAGGAGGAGTGCATGGCAGTTTACTAAAATGGATGGAAGACTTTTGGTAGGAAGAGAAATGAGAACAATAATTAAGGACAGACCATCAGAATGGGGCTTGGTGGAGAGTGGAGTTCCACAGGGATCAGTGTTGGCACCAGTAATGTTCGCGGTCTACATAAATGACATGGTGGATGGGGTGTCCAGTTATGTGAGCCTATTTGCAGACGATGCAAAATTGTTAAGAAAAGTGAGATGTGACAAAGATTGCGAACTACTCCAGGAAGACTTGGACAGAATATGGAAATGGAGCTGTACATGGCAAATGGAGTTCAACACGACAAAATGCAAGAAAATAGAGTTTGGCAAGAGTGAAAGAAGAATCAGGAGTATGTACAAGATAGGAAATGAAGACATAAAACCAGTCATGAAGAAAAAGACCTTGGGGTGACAATTACCAATGACCTATCGCCAGAGAGACATATAAACAAAATAATTGGAGAAGTATTGAACTTATTGAGGAACATAAGAGTGGCGTTCGTATATTTAGATGAAGAAATGATGAAGAAAATAATTACTGCAATGATAAGACCGAGGCTTGAATATGCAACAATACAGTGGGCTCCGAACTTAAAGAAACACATAAGGAAACTAGAGAAAGTACAGAGGGCTGCAACAAAATGGTGCCTGACTTAAGAGATTTGACTTATGAAGACAGACTGAAAAGAATGCAACTTCCGACCCTGGAAAACAGAAGAGAAAGGGGAGACCTGATAGCAATATACAGAGTGATGATTGGCATGGAAAAATGGATAGGGAAGATCTGTGTATGTGGAATGAAAGAATGTCGAGAGGGCATGGGAAAAAACTAAAATGGCCACTTATAGGAGAGATGTGAAAAAATATAGCTTCCCTCATAGAAGGGTGGAAGCATGGAATAGTTTAGACGTGGAAGTGGTCAACGCAAGGAATATTCATGATTTTAAGAAAAAGCTGGACATTAATAGATATGGAGACGGGACAACACGAGCATAGCTCTTTTCCCGTATGTTACAATTAGGTAAATACAATTAGGTAAATACACACACACACACACACACACACACACACACACACACACACACACTGTATTTATTTGGATTTAAAAAAGGTATTTGATAAAGTGCCCCATGAAAGATTACTGTGAAAGTTAGAGGAGAAGGGTGGCTTAAAAGAAAACACATTGAGATGGATGGAAAATTATTTGAGGGGGAGAGAAATAAGGATGGTAGTTAAAAATATGAAGTCCAAGTGGAGAGCAGTAGAAAGCGGAGTGCCACAGGGTCAATATTGGCGCCAATACTTTTTCTCATATATATAAACAACATGCCAGAAGGAGTGAACAGCTACATAAATCTGTTTGCGGACGATGCGAAACTGTGCCGAGTTATAAAGCAAAAAGATCTGGAAATGGGAGTAAAAAAATGGGAGATGGAATTCAATGTGGACAAAAGCCATGTCATGGAAATAGGAAAGAGTGAAAGACGACCAGTGGGAATCTATAAGATGGGAGATAGAGTAGAACTAGAAAAAGTAAAAAAAGAAAAGGACTTGGGAGTGACGATGGAAGAAAACAATCAACCGGTAAGCCATACTGATAGAATTTTCAGAGACATATAATTTGCTAAGGAATATTGGATTAGCATTTCACTATATGGACAAAGAAATGATGAAGAAATTGATAAGTACTATAATAAGACCCAGATTGGAATATGCAGGAGTTGTGTGGATTCCCCATAAAAGAAACACAAAGAAGTTGGAGACTACAAAAAATGGCCACAAGAATGGTTCCAGAAATTGAATGGATGACATATGAGGAGAGACTAAAGGCTACGAATCTACCAATCCTGGAACAGAGAAGGAAGAGAGGGGATCTGATACAAGTTTATAAATTGATTAACAGAATGGATCAAGTGGATAAAGAGAAACTGATTCTGAGAGATGTGTGACAGATGTTAAAAAATATAGTTTCCCGCAAAGATGTGTTGAGACTTGGAACAATTTGAGTGAGGAAGTGGTGGCAGCAAAGTGTGCATAGCTTTAAAGAAAAATTGGATAAGTGTAGATATGGAGACGGGGCCACACAAGTGTAAAGCCCAGGCCCTGTAAAACTACAACTAGGTAAATACACACACAAAAGGTACAATTCCTAGCTTTCCATTCCTGCTAAGGTTAACTTTGATGATTTTTCCTGCATTCAATAAATCTGTAGACATTCCCCTGCACTACAATTAACAATACTCTGAGGCTGACCATAGCACCAGTGTTAGGGTACTTCACTGCACCAAGACAATGGTGATGAATGGTACAGTGTCCATCAGCAAAACACCAAGTGACTTATTTGTTCTGCTATGGAGAGGAATCAAACAAGACAAGACTAACTGATGTGTGTCAGGAGTAAGTTGACCATGTATCGAACAGCAGGCGGCTCCCAGTGCAGTCCATCGTTAGTTCGTCTAAGAAGGAGAAGAACAATTAGCACATATTTACTGAAGTTTAATGAATGCTGCTAATCCTTGATCCGATTGAAGTATGTTCCTGAAAATTCCATAATACAGCAAACCATCGTGTAGCAAAATTAAGGCCATGCTCATCCCCCTAAAAAAAAAATTGAATGACCTTTCATATATCAATTTTCCAAACTGGATATAAATGCATCCTACAAACATAAAAAATAACGTAGATACTGTTTAAATGTCCCATGAGCTCAACATAGTGCATTGCGAGGGTTTAAAGTACCATTTGTCAAATTTAATCCTTCTTACTGCATATATATATATATATATATATATATATATATATATATATATATATATATATATATATATATATATATATATATATATATATATATATATATATATATATATATATATATATATATATATATATATATATATATATATATATATATATATATATATATATATATATATATATATATATATATATATATATATATATATATATATATATATATATATATATATATATATATATATATATATATATATATATATATATATATATATATATATATATATATATATATATATATATATATATATATATATATATATATATATATAAGCAAAAAAAAAAAAAAAAAAAAAAAAAAAAAAAAAAAAAAAAAAAGGGACAAATGTCTTGAAACCTTCCCCTTAAAAGAAATCAAGTCATTAGGAAGATTGAAATACAGAAGCAGACAGGGAGTTACCGAGTTTACCAGCGAAAGGTATGAATGACTGCGAGTACTAGTTAACTCTTGCATTAGAGAGTTGGACAGCATAGTACACTCCTGGTAGTGCTCATGACGTCTGAGAAGCGGATACTGTGTCATGGCTGTGTTCTGATAAGATGGTGTGGGTTTTTTTCTCTGTATACTGTAAGAGATCTCTCAGAATGTAGGTCATAATATGACCTACATCATATCATATATGAGGCCCTCCGTGCCAGACAGTCGTAAGGTACAAACCCATCAAATTGGAGTTAAGGCTGCCAGCGGTATCTTCCAGCCTTCCCCGTCATCCCATGTCTCTTACAACTATCTGGCACAAGTTCTTATAGGCTATTTTGCCCCTTATAGCAAGACTACACGAGAGCAAAAATCTCGTGCTCTTGCGCCAGACAGTAGTGAAGGACAACCCTTGGTCCCCAGCCACTCACGCTCTTTGCTTACATCTGACATCACCGCCCGCCAGCCAATAGCATGCGAGGCTGGCCCGGGGAGGGAAGAAGGAGCGCCAGTGTGCTTACACCTGGTTACAATACTCTATAATGATGTTATTTTTCTTGGTTTATAGTGAAAATGATAAAGCTATAATATTAATCCTTTTTATTGTGTACTTTACATGCCATTTTGTTACAGAAAATGCATTCAAGGTTAATTTTGGGAAATCATTCAAAATTTTTAGCAAAAATTTTATACTGAGGTAATAGATGATAATCAAAAGATTATTTCCGTTTGAATACGTTTGTTTCTATCAGCAAAGATTACCGAGTTACTGATTTTGAAAAATTTTACAACTTTGGGTGCGTTTTCTGGCGTTTTAAATTGGTGTCCCTTACAACTGTCTGGCCCAAAAATTGTACAACTTTGGGTGCGTTTTCTGGCGTTTTAACTTGGTGTTCCTTACGACTGTCTAGCATGGAGGGCCTCATACATCATATGACATGACGGCTTTGTGCCTCTTTATACTGCTCCGTATTTGCTTCATTCCGTTGCTTCCTTAATTTTTTCCAAGCTGCATCCTTACATTTTTTTTTAGCTTTTGCATATAAAGCATTATACCACGTATTTGCTCTCTTTTGCTCTGTCTTTGGGAACATATCTCTTTACTCCCTCATTACACATGTGTGTGTGTGTGTGTGTGTGTGTGTGTGTGTGTGTGTGTGTGTGTGTGTGTGTGTGTGTGTGTGTGTGTGTGTGTGTGTGTAATTCACCTCGGTCGTCTGCTGGTCACCCAGCCAGTCTTCCCCATTATGGAGCGAGCTCAGAGCTCATAGACCGATCTTCGAGTAGGACTGAGACCACACCACACTCCACACACCGGGAATGCAAGGCCACAATCCCGTACCTATTTACTGCTAGGTGAACACACCCCACACATTAAGAGGCTTGCCCATTTGCCTCGCCGCTTACCGGGATTCGAACCCGGCCCTCTCGATTGTGAGTCCAGCATGCTAACCACTACACTACGCGGTGTGTGTGTGTGTGTGTGTGTGTGTGTGTGTGTGTGTGTGTGTGTGTGTGTGTGTGTGTGTTGTGTGTGTGTGTGTGTGTGTGTGTGTGTGTGTGTGTGTGTGTGTGTGTGTGTGTGTGTGTGTGTGTGTGTGTGTGTGTGTGTGTGTGTGTGTGTGTGTGTGTGTGTGTGTGTGTGTGTGTGTGTGTGTGTGTGTGTGTGTGTGTGTGTGTGTGTGTGTGTGTGTGTGTGTGTGTGTGTGTGTGTGTGTGTGTGTGTGTGTGTGTGTGTGTGTGTGTGTGTGTGTGTGTGTGTGTGTGTGTGTGTGTGTGTGTGTGTGTGTGTGTGTGTGTGTGTGTGTGTGTGTGTGTGTGTGTGTGTGTGTGTGTGTGTGTGTGTGTGTGTGTGTGTGTGTGTGTGTGTGTGTGTGTGTGTAGGGTTGCTTGTCCTCACCTGCTGAGTTGGTACTGCATGTAGTAATGGAGGTCAAGGAAGCTGAAGCCAAATGCCTGACACAGGTTGTGGACACACATGTTGGCTTCCAGCAACATGAATCGCATGCTGTGCTTCATAAACTCAATCTGCCACCATGGTCCACACCACCACCACCAGCAGGGGAACCACAGCCATGCAAGGAAAAAACACACCCATTACCACCACACAGTGTAACAGAAGTGTAAGGGAATTGTAGAATTAGAGAAAGCAGTGAAAGGAATTGATAACATAGCAAGGAACAAGAAACAGCAACATAACCATAACTAAAATGTCCACTCAAGACAATACACAAAAGAACACAAAGGAAACAAAGTAACACCTTAAAAACCCTAAACTACCAAACGGTCTTCCTCCTTTCCTTCACTAACAAAAGATTAACCTGCCATTTGCTTTCCCTTCATAGCCGTGCCACTCTTTACCCTTCCTTTCCCTCCATGCCACCACCACTCCTAACTCATCACAGCTACACACCTCCCTCTTACATTCCTTCATTCGCCCTATTTCCTTTCCTTCACTTCCATTCTTGCCACACCTCCCCTTTACTTTCTTTCCCTTCACATCCCACCTTCCTTTCCTTCTTTCAACACCTCCTCCTTCCTTTCCTTCCCTCTACATCTTCCCCTTCCTTTCCTTCCCTCCACACTTCACGCTTCCTTTTCTTTCTTCCATACCTCACCTTCCTTTCCTTCCCTCCACACCCCATTTTCCTTTCCTTTCCTCCACACCTCCCCCTTCCTCTCCCTCCTCGCCTCCCGCATCACCTGCTGGATGAATACACCACCCTTCACCCTCTCTGTGGCGACGGGCAGGGAGGCCAACCACACCACCAGAGATGCAGGGGGCAGCAAGCACTGTAGGCGGTGAAATAGATTTGCCACATTTTGTTTGTACTGGTCCTCCTGCTCTGGGCCCCATCTGTAAAGGTAAACGTCAACCACCGCGTGTCACCTATTTGTAGCTCCAGCGACATGTGGTGGGAGATAAATCATTACTACTTCATTCACGCTTCACCACCACACACCTTGTAATGTCCCACAGGCAGGAGTTCACCACAACAATGTCAGGAGGGGGCAGTTTGCCTTCCTCTATGCTCTTCAGTTCCTTCATCAGAGTGGGAGCAGCAACCTGTGTCACAAAGATGAAGCGCAGCCACAAATCTTTCTTCTGTAAGACGGCACAGTGAAGAGTGTTAGAACAAGCTAGAGAGTGGCAGTCACAGGAGGTGGCACAGGTGTTAGAATATTCTAATTAAGGTGGAGTGAGGATTAAGGGCAAGAGAATGGAAGATATATAGAAAGAGAGGAGGGGAAGGCAGTTGCATTTAGAAAAAAAATGTGGGAAAAGGAGATGATATAATGAGAATCTATCCATTACGTACTAAAAAAAAACAGCAACATAAATCATAATAATATGCAAACCTACACAAGACCAAGCAAAGAAGGCAAAGAAAGACAAACAAATACAAAAAGGTAACAAAAACGTCTTAACAATTAATTAGAAGGATAAAAGATTAGCAAAACATGAATAACAGGGTTCAATTCAAAGTAAACAAACTGCCGTCACCTTGCACTGGCGAACTTCAAAGTAGCTGCGTCCCATCCTCAGGCTAGCCATCTTAAGCATCTCATCGCCATACTGTGGTGCCACCTGTAAAATAGTAAGTAAACCCACACAGTGCATTCAAAAACATATCAATATAAAGAGTAACAATATCTGAAAAAGAAAAAAAGTAAATAAACCAACACAGGCACCTCAAATATGGTTACTCTACCACTACCACCACTACTACTACTGCTGATGCTACCACCTATGGAATCTCAGTGATGGGGTAAAGACATTCAATTAGAGACAAAGCAAACCCTTAAAACTATGCCTGGTCACAGCACTCCTGCTCCACAAGCGTTGCCTCCCGCGTGACTATTATAAGCCAGAAGCATCACTACGGTTGTTTCATTCTCATAAGAACATTTGGGTGTTGGCTGAACACAGTTATGCTGCCACATCACAGTTCCTCTTGAATATGTCAGCTCTTTTGAATTTTTTATTGAAACGCAGGTATCAAGTGTGGATGATTTATCCTACCAAACTTGCTGTGCTACTCAAGGCTCAGGTTTTAAGACAATAGTCTGGGTTCTATATAACTATCACAACATTAAACAACACAGCTGTGAAGCGTTGTCATTTAGGTCGAGAGCAGCTGGGATGCTTATCGTTAGGGTCAGGTCACTCAGAACAGAGAGAGGGGTGGTCAGCCTCTACAACTTCCCTCGCTGGCCATCGTCCACAACAGATGCAATTCCAAAGCGCTCCCATGTTCTTCACACCCGAGAGAAAAAAAAAGGCAATAGAAGTCCTATTATTATTATTACGTATTGCACTCTCTAGAGCAATAGCTCCAACACCTAAAGCCACCAATATCAGTGAAATGACTGCAGTAAATCTGTTCTACCCACAATCAAGTTTGCACAACTCACTTCTCAACAGAATCACAAACAAAGAGACAAAGAGCAACCATAACAAACCAGGATGATTTTGACGGGCATGTACGAAGGCAAATCGGCTTGGGATTTTATTAACGAAAGGTAATCCCTACTCTTCCCAAAATAAAGGATGAACTAAAAGAAGTGATTTCCTTCTATGGTATGCCAAGGAAGGAAGGAAATTTTCGGAGAGAAGTGATGTTGTAGCAACCCGAGTCCATTTTTTTACGACAAACATGTAAGCTGAAGCAGCCATTCCACAACAATGTGTACCTGGATGAGACCTGGGTGATCCAGAATTACAGTTAGAAAATGGTGGATCAGCAAAGCATCCCCACAAGCAACATGAGTGTAGCCACCTACTAGGAAAGGAGGTCATCTCTTCATTCTGCACACAAACAAAAGATGATTCATCAAAAGCATGAAATTAGTTTTCTGAGCCAAAAACAATGGAGATTATCATCACCAGATGAATGCAGCTGTATTTCAAGAATTCTTCACAACACCACTGTTGCCAAACATCACACCCCACTCCATCATCATTATGGATAATGCCTTGCTACCACTCTGTGCTCCTTGAGTAAGTGTCAAACACATCATAGAGGAGAGCAGAAATGATGGATTGGCTGATCAAGAAAGCAGCTCAACCCAGTCCAGACTTAGTCAAGGCAGAACTGTATGAGCTTGCCATGAAAATGGCCAGTGGCACTTCCAAGAAATATGTGACAAATACACTTGCTCAAGACAAAGGCCACAGTGTTGTAAGGCTGCCATCTTCCCACTGCCAATACAACCCTATTGACCTTCTCTAGACTCAAGTAAAGTGTTACCTTGCAAAACAAAACATATTAAAAATGGCTGACCTGCAACCTCTTGTTGAAGAAAGTTTGAGTCTGGTGACTTCAGAAAATTGGTTGCAAGCTATGTGGTGTGTGTGTGTGTGTGTGATTCACTGTTTGATCTGCTGCAGTCTCTGACGAGACAGCCAGACGTTACCCTACGGAACGAGCATGTGTCCGCGTGTGTGTTTCACTGTTTGATCTGCTGCAGTCTCTGACGAGACAGCCAGACGTTACCCTACGGAACGAGCTCAGAGCTCATTATTTCCGATCTTCGGATAGGCCTGAGACCAGGCACACACCACACTCCGGGACAACAAGGTCACAACTCCTGATTTACATCCCGTACCTACTCACTGCTAGGTGAACAGGGGCTACATGTGAAAGGAGACACACCCAAATATCTCCACCCGGCTGGGGAATCGAACCCCGGTCCTCTGGCTTGTGAAGCCAGCGCTCTAACCACTGAGCTACCGGGTGTGTGCGCGCGCGTGTTTCAAGGTAAGTGAACACTATAATGAGGTGAAATAGAGGGAATTGGACTTTAAGGTGAACAGGAACAGCACTTGTCAAAGGATACAAATATTCATTTAGTGAAAATCATATAACATACTCTACAGTAACATTTAATGGCATAATGAGAGAGAGAGAGAGAGAGAGAGAGAGAGAGAGAGAGAGAGAGAGAGAGAGAGAGAGAGAGAGAGAGAGAGAGAGAGAGAGAGAATGTTTTACAATGATAACTGGTCCTGTGGAGACGAGGCAGCACAGCTCATCAGGAATGCCTGTACTCAGCTGACACCAAAAAGACTATAGAAGCCTGGCGGATAAATTCAAGTCTGGCCTGGACAAATCATCATGGTCAGTGCCAGATGAGCCTGAAGTGCCATGCTAAACTGCCAGATGCCAAACTTCTAATGCCATACCAGACCAGGTGGCCCTAAAAGGTAGGGATTCAAGGTTTGGGAGGAGCAGTGGACCACCATAGCCCCTAAACTACAGCAAGTAAACAAAGCAAGTAAAAAAATGGCACTGTCACAACAATTATTGGCCACACCTTACAAGTCAGTACAATTTTGTTTTAGCACAGCGGCTACCCACCTCACTACCCCGGCGCAGGATGCTCTCTGGTGTTATGGTGCCCTGGTGAAGGAGGCACAGTAGGTCCTTGTACATGCCCCTCATGTCTGACACACCAATGGGAAGAGAACACCAGTTATGTACATACATAGCAAGGCCTTGCCCTCAAGAGAGAGAGAGAGAGAGAGAGAGAGAGAGAGAGAGAGAGAGAGAGAGAGAGAGAGAGAGAGAGAGAGAGAGAGAGAGAGAGAGAGAGAGAGAGAATATTATATTACAGTATACACCTACCCCTCCGTTATCGCTTTAACGCATTATCGTGCACTTATGAAAATCTGCAAAATTCAGTTTTAGCGCATCTGGAAAGTCGTTATCGCACACCCTTAGTAATAGTAGTAGTAGTAGTAATAGAAGTAGTAGTACTACCCATATCCCTACCACACACTGACGAATGTTTAGATGGGGGAGGAGGAGGTGGAGGGGGAGAAAGATGATGGTCATGAGGAGGAGGAACCAGCAGCCAATCGTCGCTGTGTATTCACGTCATGTGACATGAATACGGGAGCTGATTGGTTCTGGTCACTTTGCTCACAACCACCACCATCGCCACCACCACTACCACCACTCAGCCTCGCACGTGGAATTTTGTTGCTCAGAGCTGGTTTTTAGGAAAATTTTTGGGTCGAGGCACCAATTTATTTATTTTCTATTTATTCTTCACTTCCGTTATCGCATTTTCCGCTATTGCACAGTGTTTTAGGCACCAATTTTCACACGATAATGGAGGGTTAGGTGTATGTACCTGTATACACATATACAGTAACCTCTTCAATGCCATGCTCAATATCTGGACTCATTAAACCTCACACACACACACAGCTAAACTTCACACATATGCACACATAAATGCTACACCTTAAACACACACACATACACATACACACACACACACACACACACACACACACACACACAGCCAAGCAGCCGTGTCGGCTAGAAGGTATTTTGTTTTCGTCATCGGGTCAGGGCTGAGTGAATGTCGCAGCAGTTCTACGTCTAGCAAACACTGGCGACAGCAGACAGAAGAAGAGTGGATGCTGGACCGCCTAGTAGTGGTATAAAAGGGAGTGGAGGTAATATTAGTGCAGTAAATTATGTATTAAGTGTTATTCAGCACCAGCTGGCTTTGTTTACAAATGGCTGAGGCTTCACCTACTCTGTCAGGGGTTCTTACGCCTATGAATGTTAGTTTCCATGGTTTTGATGATAATGATGATGGCATTATATCGAGTGATTTGAAAATTAGGCTTCAAGGAAGAAGAGTTATTGAACTGGAAAGGGTTGTTGGAAAGTTGTTGGAACAAATTAAGGTGCAATAATTGAACCAGGTTAAAGTTATTGAGAGGTTAACAGATGTGGAAGCCAAATTGACCTTGGTGAAGGACGCTAATGTTAAATTAAAGGCCGAGAATCAAAACCTGAAGGATTACATCAAGACAAGTGAGGAAATAGTGTAAAAAGGTAAAGATAAAATTAAAAGAGAGCATGAAAAGTGTTGAGGAGCATAAAAATCAGTGGATTACTGTTTGTAATAAGAGGAGTAGTAGTCTTTGAAAAAAAGATTATTGAGGAGCTGAAGGATGAACAAGATTTGAGGCAGAAAGTGATTAAAGCTATCAAGGAAGAGAAACTAGTTAGAAATACTGTGGAGAAGTATAAACAGGTTGTTGTATTTGGTCTAAAAAGAAAATGTAGTAAATAGAAAGGAAAGAGGAAAAGGAAAAGAATAGGTAGCTACATTGAATAAATAAATAAGGAAGGTGGCTGGAGAAGATACAGATGAGGTACAACAGATGGAGGATTTCTTCAGAATTGGTAAATTTGAGGCTAATAAAGTTAGACCGGTTAAAATCAGGTTTGCAATCTAGGCCCAGGCAGAGCTGGTCTTAAATAGGTCATGGAGGTTGTCTGGTGATGAAGAATTTGGCAATGTCTGGATAAACAGGGATCTTGATGAAGCAGAGAGGACTAAAAGAGAAGAAATGATAAATGAGGTCAAGCAAAAATATAACAGAACAGAGGAGGAAAAGAGTCAATGTTACAGGAAAGTGAGACATGAAAATGTTAAAGAAAAACCTTCCAGGAAATAAAGTAAAGTATTGTATACAAATGTTGATGGAATGCTGTCTTCGATGGTGGAAATTAATGAGTTGCTGGGTAGAATTAAGCCAGATGTTATGATACTGACTGAAACAAAGTGGAAAGGTGATTCCTGATGTTGGTGGTGGCATGTCTGAAGTGTGGATGAGAAATAGAAGAATTAAAGAAGATTGAGGAGTTATGATTTTGACTATAAGAAGGAGTTAAAGCACTTAGAGGAGGTAGGAGTTAAAGCACTTGGAGGAGGTAGGAGTTAAAGCACTTGGAGGAGGTAGGAGTTAAAGCACTTGGAGGAAGTGAAGGAAATTCTGTGATTTTACAGGTAATAGTCTTGGGTAAAAATGTAAATTATGTTGGAGTGTACGTACCTCTAAAGAGCAATGCTTGGGAAAGGGTTGAGCACGATGATATGTTGGTGAATGTTTTAAGAATCTTAAAGGAAGTAGTTAAGAAAAACTTTGATGTGGTTACTGCAGATGATTTTAATTGTCATGTGAACTAGGAAACGATGAGAATTGTAAATAGTGAGATAACTTAATTCCTATTCTGTACTGATAGTGACATTATGGATCTGTGCTTTTTCAAATATTATTTGCTATAGCTACACTCGCCTCATGTTCCCGACGCCAATATTTCAAAGGAATCCACGCCCATCTCTCGCACACGTACGCACGCACACAAGTTCCACCCACTAAAAGGTCACAACACTCACTTGAATCTCCAATGAGAAGAACAAACTTGTTGGCGAGGAGGTTCCTTGCGTCATTCATGGAGAACACGTCAGCCATCGTGGCCACGGCGCCCTCCGGCTGGTCTTCGTGTCTTCCAGCTTGCGTCCCTGCTTCCTCTTCCTGAAGCCTGCTGCTCACGGTTTACCTTGTTCCTCGCCACTGGAGGTCACAATTATTTCTTTGCTAGTATACATATCACGCACACACTTGCCGCACACTAAAGCCTACACCATTATGACGAAGTTCACCTTCCTTTTGACAGGGCAAAGATGGTCAAGATGTGAATTGCGTGTTAAGTGTTATGGTGCGGCTAACACAACACCCGCTCCTCTCTTTCCTGTCTTTATCATTATCTAACACACGCTACACTCTCTCAATACTACCAACATGTCCTTACGTTTACAGAATGGTGTGTCAGTGCAGGCTGCCTTCAGTCATTCCCAGATGCAACATGGTGCCGCACCACACCACCACACACACCACCTGACAGCCTGACACCCACCACAGCTGTCTCCCTGCATCCCTCATGGCCTACCTGCTCCCGTGCAAGTCACGGCATAACTCAATGTGTGAAAGCTTACCTGTCAACTAGACTTCAATGCGATCTAAAGCTTCAAGCACCAGTGCAGAGCACAGCGCCGCGCATCCTCCTCTCCTCTCAGCTGGAGGTCTATTAACGTGTCACTTGATTTGTGGCACTGAGCTTTAACAACTTCAAAAAGATACACGGTTCATAAAATTTAATCAGCGTGAATTTTATTTTTTACTATTCTAAAAATCACCATCGACAGTATTTCCAGTTGGATTTGGCTATAAATATGACATAAATCCTCGTATTTAGTGTATAGTACACCACCCTTTTCTTTCTCCTCCTCCTCCTCCTCCTCCTCCCACAACCCCCACCACCTCTACCCTCCCCATCACCACCACCACCACCACTACCATCACCACCGCCACAATCACCAAAACCACCGAGCAAGAAAATCCCATCTTTCCCTATTAAAATAATAATAACTGATATATTTTACTTCTCATTGACTATTAATTATGATGGAAAAGTGTCAACCATTAATTATTGTTCTCTCCCTCCCATTCCCCTCCCCTCCCCCTCCCTCCCCTCGCCGACCACTATATAGCCTTGTCATTTTCACTATTGATATTTTTAGTTCTCATCGCAATTAATATGAGAAACGACTAAATGTATTCCTTTTCTTGCTGTCCCCCCCGTCCACTTTACCCCGCCACCACCACCGCCACCATTACCATTATTACCACTCAACCACTTACACGAGCTGTTAAAAACATTACAAGACTTATGAATAACGATTATAAATGCAAATAAAAGCAGGCAGGTTTCATATAAGTTATAAGCATAGTGGCCTCTGTCGGCGTCTTCCAGTTAATAATGCATCGCTTATAAATCACGGTTATTCATTATCCGTTTTTTTTTTTTTCTTCACTATGATTATTTCCAAAGACCTCAGAGATACTCAGCTGGGTTCTGAAGTGTTTCTCTTTTTATTCGTGCAGAAATCGTATCAATCTCTCACTAGCCTCTCGTGTGATTTGTCCAATTAATCAAGCAGAAATTTTAGTATTCTATCACTAATCGGGTTCTTAAGGTTGTTTTTTCCTAATAATAATGCATTAATTTTAATAACCTAACACTATAGGCTCCTAAAAGTGTTCCTCCTATTCTTTGCATGCAAGAGGGAGGAGGGAACCCGGGAAAGCTGGCCAAGGGCAACATAAAGCGAGAGAAAAAAAAAAAGTCTCATAACGCTGGCAGTCCGAGAGATTATTCTATCACTTATGGGGTTTTTAACATTATTTCTTCTATTAATCATATAGAAAGCTTGTTAATATGTCATTACAAGCATAAAAAGCACTCTGGAAAAAAACATTATAAACTTAAAGCCTACTGTGTCTAGTGGAGACGTGATGCAGAAGTGGTCCGAAGTAGTAGCGTATTTATTATAATGACGCCCCCCCCATACTAGGTGATTAATGTTAAGGTTATATTTAACAAATGACGCATAAAATGGTTCGATAGAGTAGCCTATAAGTTAATGAGTATCAATGGTGGAATAGACGTGCATGAGTGTGGGCGGGTGGGTGGCAGATTGGCTGACCCTAGGGGGGAATGTGTGAAGAGGGAAGCGGTTTAGCGGGTGAGGTGATTAGCTTATCAGTTGTCCCGCTCCCCCTCCCATGGGTAAAGGTGTGAAAATTCTCTCTCTCTCTCTCTCTCTCTCTCTCTCTCTCTCTCTCTCTCTCTCTCTCTCTCTCTCAGACGGTTAATGTATGCCAATATCGGCACAGGAAGGTTTTCATATAAATTGTCTTTTGAAGAGAGAGAGAGAGAGAGAGAGAGAGAGAGAGAGAGAGAGAGAGAGAGAGAGAGAGAGAGAGAGAGAGAGAGAGAGAGAGAGAGAATTTTCCTCAGTGATAGCACAACCAGTTACATCTGCGAGCTACATTTTAATGATTTTATCACTTACAAATGATCAAACGAACAGTAAACTTGCAAATGACACCAATGTTTTAAAGAAGAATCAATGAAGTGTCGCTAATGAACAAGTGGGCGTGTGAGCGTAAAGAGTTAACCCTTCAGTACTGGGACACTTTTTTACCTTGAGATATATGTACGACTAGAATATTTTATTGATATCAGGAAGGGTCTTTGGAGGTCAGAAGATCAATGACCACAGTCTTCACTATTTCAATACCCCACATGAGTTTCTGAAGCTGTATAAAATCACTAAATAGTAAGCAAAATAAATATAAAAACGCGGCATAGTACTGAAGGGGTTAACCACATGCTATACGTGAAGTACTCAATAGGTGACAAGCCTACTGAGTCTAGTGGAGACGTGATGCAGAAGTGGTCCGAAGTAGTAGCCTATTTATTATAATGATCCACCCTATACTATAAGGCCATTGATGTTAAGGTTATATTTATCAAATGACGCATAAAATGGTTCGATAGAGTATAAGTTAATGAGTAACAAAGGTGGAATAGCCGTGCATGAGTGTGGGCGGGTGGGTGGCAGACTGGCTGACCCTCGGGGATATGTGTGAAGACTGAAGAGGGAAGCGGCTTAGCGTGTTGAGGTGATTTACTCGAGAGATGAGATCATTAGACAGCGGACTTTGGAACGGCTCTACCCATGTGGCTGGTATTCTCAAACACTTATGTGCTTTACCTCCACCATTTCAAAAGGCTTTATTTAAATATTACAGAAATTTTTAAGGTGTTTTCATGGTTCTAAAGGCAGAGTGACAAGATTTCTACATTATTAAGCGATCGAGATTTGAAAAATTAATTTTTAAAAAAGTTACAGGATTTATAATACGTAATTTTCAGAATATTATCAGCTACTGGTTGTCTTTCATGTGTATGAATATGAATATGGCAGAGTAATGATGTCTTGACTTCATGACGTCATGCACAGTTGATTTCAAATTGTCATACAGGCCTTATTTCAAGTTCTTTTGAAATATGTTTTGGCATGGAAAGATGCCTAAAGAAACGTAGAGAACTTTTTTTTCATTTTCTTCATACGTCGATATATTATTTTTTAGATTTCGCATGTCATGACGTCATCAAAACAGCATGAAAAGCTGATATTTTGCCTCATTAAAAACTACCTAATCAGTTTAGGGAAAAACTGGTCTGACAAAGTGTTACCCCAACCCCTGTCAATAAGTACACCAAGTTTCAATTAAGGCAGCATGTATAATGGTTGATTTCATTCAGTTATATATATATATATATATATATATATATATATATATATATATATATATATATATATATATATATATATATATATATATATATATATATATATATCGAAAAATCATGTTTTGAGATACAGAGACAACCCACAATGCACTCGTTCCACTTAAAGGCCTCCACTAAAACAAAATGGAATACTACAAAACATAAACTCTGCTCTGCAGAGCGCCACTATAGTTGGTGGAGCAGGGTCTGAATGTAATGACAAAGAATAAAGAAAGGATAAAAGAATAAACATGTCAAACTAAATAATAGGCCATTAGTAAGTCACTGTAAGTGTCAATGTATCCGCTTGTATATCAAAGTTAATTTTGGTGCGAGAAGACAGAAGCGGAGGAGAGGAGGTAACAAGAGAAACACTTGCTAAACACTAAAGTAGTGGCGAGGAGGAGGGGAGGATCGAAGAGAGAAGAGGAAGAGGGGGAACAGAACAAAGAAATAATGAAACAGAAGAGAGAGACAATTGAAGGAAAGATAAATACTAATAAAGTCATGCCAACAGTGAATGGTAGACGTAAGTGTGTATGTAAGTACTATTACTTACTGCCTGCCTACCTCCATCATTACACTGGCCAGTTTCCTTGTATTGAGGTCACTTCTTATTCTCGTTATTCATTAAAAGTTACCAAAAAGAGTAATACATTTTCATTACTGTATAAAGCACGTTGAATAAAGGATACTTAAATTGTAATACGCCCCACTCGCCCCTCCCTATATTATCATATCCACCAGTGAAAGACGCACGCACGAACACAGGCAAGCGTGAATGCAGAGGTGGTGTTCCTATGCGACGTGATTCACCAAGAGGGTCATTGCTTTTGGTGAACTGTTACATGTGTGTGTGTGTGTGTGTGTGTGTGTGTGTGTGTGTGTGTGTGTGTGTGTGTGTGTGTGTGTGTGTGTGTGTGTGTGTGTGTAGCTTCTCTTTCTCCTCTCTAATTGACTGTCTTTATCTTTCTCTTCTACACCTGTTTTTCACGCATTTTTTTTTTTTTTTTTTTTTTTACGGTTAGGCCTATAGCGCCTGTAGGCACACTTGAAGAGTGTATGGGAAGCGCTGTTCAGCTTCCCCAGGCAATTTTATTTATAGTGGTGGGCATATTAGGGTCCATATCACCACCCAAGCTCATCTTGAGTGTAACCACCTAGAACCTGGGCATCATGGTAATATGTAGGTAACTTTAAACCACTCCACAAATGGCAAAGTGTTTTAAGGCTGTAGGTGGTGGGATTCGAACCTACGCGTGGACGTCTGCCCGATCCCACGCTCACCACCTTATCATCCACTGCATGCCTCCCCTCCTCCCTCCGTGTCCCTATACAATACTTTCTACTTTCTCTCGCCTCTATTCTCTCCACCTCCCTGGTTACCCAGCCAGCCTTCCCCATAATAATAATAATAATAATAATAATAATAATAATAATAATAATAATAATAATAATAATAATAATAACTCAACATTACATTCAATCCTTTATTTTTATTATTATCATTATTATTACTACAAACAACACAAAAGCAACAATTATTTGGCCACTCACTAACACTAATAACAATAACAATAATATTAATACCAATAATAATAATAATAATAATAATAATAATAATAATAATAATAATAATGATAAAACTTCATTCTAAATCTAAATTCTTGAGTTTTCTTTTACAATTTCAAAACTTTTAAAACTTTAACTAATTCATTCTTATCCAGTTATGAGAGAGAGAGAGAGAGAGAGAGAGAGAGAGAGAGAGAGAGAGAGAGAGAGAGAGAGAGAGAGAGAGAGAGAGAGAGAGAGAGAGAGAGAGAGAGAGAGAGAGAGAGAGAGAGAGCAAAAGATAGAGAAAAGAGAAAAAAAGAGAGAAAGATAACAACTCTCTATCTTTAAACAGCCCCACCTCACACAAATAAACACACACACACACACACACACACACACACACACACACACACACACACACACACACACACACACACTCATAACCCAAATTTGACAAACCCTTTATTTTAAACCTCCTTCAGGAGCTTACAGGTGAAGGTGCAAGATGGGATTGTGGACAGAGTAGAAGGTGGATTGGGTGAAAATAAGCTGAAGGAACTACAAAATGAAAGGAAGCAGGAGCAGGAAGAGGAAAAAGTTAAATTTTCGGAGTTTGTAAAGAGACAAAGTCAGGAAAACACAAAAGGTGCTGTAATTCTAGTAATAAAAGAGAAAGAAGACCTGATGCGGGATACAGTGGATAAGAGAAAAACCTTCATGATTTTTGGGATGAAGGAAAAGAAAAATCCAAATAAATTCACGAGAGAACGTGAAGAGAAAGAATTGGCCAAAACTGTTATCAAATAAGTTCAAGACAGCACACAAGAACTAGACCAGGAGGTAGAGGAAGTGATCAGGCTAGGAAGATACAGTGAAGGAGGTAGGAGACCAATGAAAGTGAGAATGAGATCCCAAGTGGCAGTAGAGGAAATTATGGCTAAGAAAGGGAAGCTGGCCGATGATACTGAACACAAGGATACATGGATAAAAAGAGATATAAACCTAAAGGAGAGGGAAAAGGAGAAAGTGCTAAGAAGTGAAGCTAACGAAAAAAACGAGAAAAGGACAGAGAAAGAGAAGAGGAGTTTTTACTGGAGGGAGAGAGAGGAAGAAAGAAACTTTGAGAAAGATGTGGTGAATAAAAAGCAAAGACGAACCCAAACTTTTCTACAAGTTTATAAATGGCAGAACAAAGAACAAAGAAACAATTGAAAAATAATTAAAGGAGGGAAGACATACCAGAGATGGAAATGTGTGAAATAAAGAATGAGAGCTTCAAAACAGTGTTCACTTCAGAAGATTTCACACTACCTAGTAGGACATTGCATTGCCAAGGAATACAGGAGATTGCAGTGCACAAAGAGGATATTGGAAGATTATTGGATAAGTTGGATGTTAGAAAAGCATTGGGGCCAGATGGTGTATCAGGCTGGGAGTTAAAAGAATGGATACAATTTGGGAAATAATTACAAGTTCAATAAATGAAGGAAAAGTTCCACTAGAATGGAAGAGAGCCAATGAAATACCGATATTTAAAGGATGAAAGGCAACTGAACCACTAAACTACAGACTGGTGTCACTTACAAGCATTATGGGGAAGTTGTGTGAAATAATCATCAAAGAAAAATGGGTTAAATTTCTAGAAGAGGGAACAAGTCATATCGAACAGACAATTTGGGTTCAGGACAGGGAGGTCATGTGCATCAAACTTATTAAGTTTCAACTCAAGATTTATTGCAGGACTGGAAAACAAAGATAGATGGGTAGACACAGTATACCTGGATATTAAAACAGCTTTTGATAAAGTCCCTCATGGAAGACTACTTTGGAAACTAGAGAACATAGGAGGACTGCGAGGAACTTTGCTAGAATGGACAAGAGACTATTTGAAAGAGAGGGAAATGAGAAGTGCGATCAAAGATACATACTCATCTTGGAGTAAAGTAACTAGTGGAGTGCCACAAGGGTAAGTGTTAGCCCATTATGTTCCCGATTTATATAAACGACATTCACATTGGGGTAAACAGTTACATAAATTTATTTGCTTATGATGCAAAGCTGCTATGAGTTATCAAAACTAGAGAGGACACACACACACACACACACACACACACACACACACACACTGGGCTGGATAACCAGTAGGCGACCGTGGTGAATTACACACACAACCCAAATCTTGACAAACTTTTCATTTTAATCCTTCTGAGTGAACCCTTCCCTTCTCCCTCTCTCTCTCTCTCTCTCTTTTACTTGACCTTCCAGCTGAAACACAAGGGCAATTGCCAACGTAATACTGATATTTAAAGGAGGAGAGGCACTGAACCAGTGTCACTTACAAGTGTTTTGGGGAAGTTGTGTGAAATAATTATAATTATCAAAGAAAAATGGGTTAAACATCTGGAAGAGGAACAAGTCATATCGAACAAACAATTTGGGTTCAGGACAGGATGGTCATGTGTGTCAAACTTATTAAGCTTCTACTCAAGAGTAATGGAAGGACTTGAAAACAGAGATGGATGGCTGGACACAGTATACCTTGACATAAAAAGGCTTTTCATAAAGTCCCTCATGGAAGATTACTTTGGAAACTAGAAAACATACAAGGACTGCAAGGAACTTTATAAGAATGCACAAGGGATTATTTGAAAGACAGGGAGGTGAGAACTGTGATCAGAGATACATACTCATCTTAGGGTAAAATAACAAGCATAGTGTCACAAGGGTGAGTGTTAGCCCCTATTATGTCCCATATATATATATATATATATATATATATATATATATATATATATATATATATATATATATATATATATATATATATATATATATATATATGACATTCACAATGGGTTAAACAGTTACAATAATTTATTTGCTGATGCTGCAAGCTGCTAAAAGTTATCAAAACCCGGGAGGACTGTTTGCTGTTGCAGGAAGATATAAACAAAATCTGAGTGGAGTAATCAGTGAAATTGGAGTTCAGTGCCAAGAAATGTCACGTAATGGAACTAGGAAAGAGGAAAAGAAGACCAGTATGGAACTATTTGATGGGAGAGGAATAAATAATGAAGATAAAAGAGGAAAAAGATCTGGGAGTGATTATACAGGAAAATCTGAACCCCAAAAAACACATAAGCAAGATATTTGGATTACCATATAAAATGTTGTGTAATATAAGAGTGGCATTTCAATTCATGGACAAAGTTATGATGAAAAAAATTATCACAAGCACGATACGTCCAAAACTGGAATATGCAGCTGTGGTGTGGTCTCCGAGCTCTAAAACGATATAGGAAGATTAGAACGGATTCAGAAGATTGCTACAAAGATGGTGCTGGAACTAAAGGACCTAACATATGAAGAAAGGCTGAAGGAAATGGGGCTGCCAACCTTACAAGATAGAAGAGAACAAGGAGACCTAATAACAATGTACAAGATAGTCAATGGCATTGAAAAGATAGACAAGAAAGACCTGGTGCTGGTGACAGAAGATGGAAGGACAAGAAGCAGTGTGTGAAGGATATTGGAAAATATAGTTTTCCACATAGAACGGTGGAAAAGTGGAATGCATTGAGTGATGAAGTTGTTACAACACATAATGTGCATAACTTTAAGGAGAGATTTGATAAATAGAGACATGGAGACAGGACACTAGGAGCCCCGCTCGAACCCTGTACAATACAACTAGGTAAACACACATATGCACACATACACACACCTTCTTAGGATGCACAATAATAGTACCATGGCAACAGGTCTGAGTGGCAAACCTCCACAGATTTGCCACAGCCTTGTCTTGCTCCCACCAATGGTCTGAGGCTGTCCCAGTGTGTCCCATCCTAAGCATGAACTGCAGGTTGTCTATGATGGCGTGCTGGACTCCCCTCATGGCCTGTGGGAAAGAGAGCGAGTGGTTTGGTGTGTCTGGTTACGCTAGGTTAGGTTAGGTTGGAAATGAGGCTTAAATTGTTGAAATAAACTGGAAAAATGTAATGAAATGTAAGAAAAATGAAGGAAACATTAAAAACATCCAAGACGCAGGAATATTCAATGAAAAACATATGGAAACATTAAAAAACATTAAAACACAGGAATAATAAAAAAAAAAACATAAAAAGACTTAAAAATGCAAGGTACAAATCTGTGGGTGAGAGAGGAGTGGTTGGGGGTGTTAGATTAAGTTAGGCTGGAAATTAGTGTGTTTTTGGGTGTTTTGGGGTGTCTTGCGTGTGTTCTGTGCTGTTTTTGGTGTGCTTTGGTGTGTTTTGGGATGTTTGAACATGCGGTTGCCAGAGACATCTAAATATTACCCAAACACATTCAAACACCACCAAACACATCCTAAACACACCCAAAGCACACTCAAATCCCCCTAAATACCCTAAACACACACCCAAATATCCCCAAACACTCAAACACCAAAACACACCCAAACCCTACAAAAGCCCACTCTTTCACCCCAAACACCCCAAAAAAACCCTAGAAACACACCCAAACCCCACTGGTTTTCAGGGGACGTGTTGATGATCTATTGACAGATTACCAAAATATCTATCAAATCAATAGCAAAAACACTCTTACGAACAAACTTCCTCATAACTGTGGACTTTGAAAAACAGTGGTCACCTAAGTTGTATTTGTAAAAGATTCTTGCTTCAGTAACACGGTTAAAGAAAGACAACAGTAATATTTCAATCATCCCCAAAAACCAACCCAAAAAATATGCCTGTCCTGCACTTTATAACTCAGAATCAGAATATACACCAATAACACCACTACACCACAAAACACACCCAAACAATTTCAAAATGCTCAAAATCCAAATGTGGGCATACAATGTAACCCACATCCAAGATGAGGGTGGTTATGCTATGTGAAGAGGGCAGAACCAACGTCTCATAAAATAAAGACTTGCATGCATAACTGCTTCTCACAAAATGGGGCTCGTCTCTTCAATGCTGTGCCAGACACCATCAGGAACCTGACAGGGGTCACATCTGACCTCTTCAAGAAAAAGTTAGACAGATGGTTGTCTACAATACCAGACGAGCCCCAAATACCAGGATACTCCAGCTCAACTGGCAACTCACTCATCACATGGAGGGCTGACAGCAAGGCTGAACTGCCTGGCCACAGCAGAGGCCCACCTCAGCTGCATCCATGATAGGATGAAATTATACAAAAAGTAACAAAAGTAAGCAGATAAAATTATCCCAAAATACACTCAAAACACTATGCAACACTTCAAAATATTAATAAATAAACCATAATTCAACTAGAAACACCCAGCATACACCAAAATCACTCCCAAAACACTCCACACACATGCACAGACCACTTAAAACTAAAACCCAAAACACATTCAACGCACCATACAACACCTCAAAATTCCCCTAACCACAATCAGAACACACCTATATCATCAAACACCCCTCTACACCACATTCAAGATATGTAAAATATCTAACACACTCTGAAAACACAAAAAATAAACCCAAAACACACTTATAACACCCAAAACACCCTGCAACACTACCAAGCACACTTAAAATACTTCAGATATACCCCAAAAACACCAAAGCGGTAAGATTAAAAGGGGGACTTATCTAAACATTGTGGCTTGGCTCCTCCTCTTCTTCCGCTTCCATTTTCCTTTCTTCTTCGTCCTCCTTCTTATCTCTTTCTTCTACTGCTTCCATCTACACGCCTGAACCTAGAAACACATCAAAACACTTAGAAAACAGGAGATATTAGGCAAAATATTGAGGAAGTGGAGGGAAAGTATTTATTGTGGCTTGCCTGCTCCTTTACTTATTCCTCCCTTTCTCCTTCCTTCCTCCTCTTCCTCCTTTATTTCTCCTTCCTTCTTCCTTGTACTACTACTATCTACACACCTGAGCTAAGAAACACACGAAAACACATAGAAATCACTAGATATTAGGCAAAACATTGACGAACTTGGCGGTAGGGAGGGAAGGACGCCAGCCCGGGTCTATGATGACGTCACAGCCTTGGCTGTGACGTCATCAAAAGCGCGGGAACAGCGGCGACGGGGCTGAATTACGTAAATAATTTTAAAAATGACTTATAGAAAAAACGAAGCCAAGGCCGAATGCTTGCTATTTTATGACTTGATAGATACTTTAACGTATATCCAAAACACCAAAACATCTCCTTCTTAACTATTTTTAAAGAACTATCTAAATTAAGTATATAAAAAGTATATAAACATTTCCACTTATGACGGTGCCAAAACGTCCAACCATTTCGACTTTATATTTCTTTTGAAAAATATTAGACAATACAAACTCTCTTTTCAGGCATCCAACAATGACCTAGAACCAAAAGTGAATGAGTGAAAGAGCATTTATGTAAAACAAAAGCATCAAACTCTAAATTCATTAAAAACTCCTGTAAAGTCCAGCCTTTTTCACTTGATGAGTATTTCAACACATTCTGCAGAGTCTGAGCTTTCTTTTAAGGCATTCTACAAAGAGTTTGATAGTGAAGCAGAAATGTAAACAAATAAAATAGAAAAAAATAAAACTTACGTTAAACGGGACAAAACACCATTTCAAACTCCACATATTTCACTCAATGGATTGATTTCACACTTAAAAGACCCCAGGCGATTCTTTGATACCATAAAGGCCCAGTTACAACTTGAAATAAAAAAATAAAAAATGAGAGATGAAAAATTTAGACGGTTATGGCAGCTCATATTTAAGCTGTAAAATAACACTAAACGCTACATATTTACCGAACTGAGGCGCGTAACACACTTGAAGCACAACGAAATATTTATAGAAACCATAAAAACACACCATGGAAGCGTAATATTATTGTTAGAGAATATTTGAAAAAAAAAGTATTGGAACCCGCAGGTTGCCAAGGGGGGGACAGGGGTGGTGCTCGGGGAAGGCAGGGGGGGAGGGCCGGGAAGGAGGCAACATCCGGGAACACTACAGAGCGAGTTCCATAATCCTTATGTTGCATTTATTATCTCACCACAACAAAATTAAGCCATATCAGGAATACTTGATCACGAAATATGCAATGGTAGACTAGTAGCTGCATTCTGACACATGTTTGGCTTACGGCGAGTGAAAGAAGCAAATAATAGCTGGTAATACTGACAATTGCTGCTCGTTACACCCATCACCTTTTCAATATTTGGTCACTGTTTTCACCCCTATATGTAAAGATTATCTAGAGAAAACCTACAAATAAGAGACTGGCCTAAGAAATACCTTAAATAAATGATCGTGAGGCGCTGTGGAGGGTTGTGGTGAAGGCTTGCACTGTTCTTGCCTCGCCGCTTGCTGCTGTCGGGAATGTCATCACTTCACTTTATGTGTGTGGGTGTATATGGACATGTTCTGGATGTGTTGCGGGGTGTTTGAGTGTGTTTATGGGATCTATAAGCAACACCAAACACCACACGGCCATCACCACTGTCACCAGCACTAAGTTTGTTGACATGGAGCAAACACCCGGCCCACCACACTTCTTTCCCTCCCAACACAGTAATCCCTTATCAACACCACTGCCACACCTTACACACTTGTTCCTTGGTGCCTAAATAACCTCCAGCACCTCTGTCACGGCACTATCACGTCTATAAATGCTGAAAATATAATGCCTCTCCAGTGAGCTCGACCGTGTGTCTTGGCGGGAGGTAGAGACGCCATGATCGGCTGTGGCTCTCAAAGGAACTGACTCTCTTCTCCTTTCTCGATATAAATTCCAATACTATGTCTTTGTATGTGTTAAATTTTCATTATTTGAAAATTATCAGGGAATTATGTGTGGAATATTCAGTGTTATTATGGTATTAGTCTATTTGAGGAGGGGAGGAGCTTCAAAATGTCGACATTACTAAACTCAACATTCACAACACACAATATATAAAACTAATAAAAAAAAATAACAAACAAATAAGAAAAAAATAAAATAAAACAACAAAAAATAACATAAACTCAATTAAAAAAAAAACATGAAAACAGTGAGGGATAGGCTACAAAATATCGACATTACAAATCACGACATTCAAAACCAATGAAAAGCAAAACAGATAAAAAGAACAATACATAATGTGTGTGTGTGTGTGTGTGTGTGTGTGACAGAGTGGAAGAGAGTAGCGTGTTGTATGGTGTGTGGCAGGGATTGTTTGTGGTGTGTGGTGGAAGAAAGTAGTGTGGTGTGGTGTGTGGTAGCAGGGGTTGTGTGTGGTGTGTGTGTGGCAGAGTGGAAGAGAGCAGTGTGGTGTATGGTGTGTGCTGACAGGGGTTGTGTGCGGTGATAGAGTGAAAGAGAGCAGTGTGGTGTATGGTGTGTGGTGACAGGGATCAGAATAAATCAATGTTAAATAAGGCACCAGTAACACACCATCTCCCTCCAAGTCACTCCTGTGTCAAACTTAACATGTCTGAGCCTCGCCCGCCGATCACCCTCTCCCCTTCCTTGGGTGACCAGGAGACAACCCGCAATGCACTCGTTCCACTTATAGGCCTACACTAAAACAAAATGGAATACTACAAAGCATAAACATATCAAATTAAATAATAGGCCATTAGTATGTCATTGTAAGTGTCAATGTATCCACTTGTATATCAAAGTTGATTTTGGTGCGAGAAGATAGAGAAGCGGAGGAGAGGAGGTAACAAGAGAAACACTCATTAAACAGTGGTGGTGAGGAGGAGGGAAGGATCGAAGAGAGAAGAGGAAGAGGGGGAGGAGAAGGAGAAGGAGGAGGAACTGAAAAAAAATAATGAAAGAGAAGAAAGAGAGAGACAATTGAAGGAAAGATAAATACTAATAAAGTCATGCCAACAGTGAATGGTAGACGTAAGTGTGTATGTAAGTACTAATACTTACTGCCTGCCTACCTCCATCATTACACTGGCCAGTTTCCTTGTATTGAGGTCACTTCTTATTCTCGTTATTCATTCAAAGTTACCAAAAAGAGTAATACATTTTCATTACTGTATAAAGCACGTTGAATAAAGGATAGCCTACTTGAATTGTAATACGCCCTCTTCCCCCCCACTCGCTCCTCCCTATATTATTATATCCACCAGTGAAAGACGCACGCACGAACACAGGCAAGCTGGGGAGGCGAGCGGGAATGGCGAAGCAGTGAGAATCTCTGAGTGAATCTGTGAATCTTCAATCTGCTTCCTTGTGAACCTCGTGGCACTTGCTATATTTCCTTTGGCAGGTATTTAGTCGTCTTATAAATTTCTTTAACCTCTTTTTTTTTTTTTTTTTTACATTTATCTATTGGGTTAAGATGTATGCTTTGCTTTCTATGTATATGTTCAGTTAGGTTTCTCTCTCTCTCTCTCTCTCTCTCTCTCTCTCTCTCTCTCTCTCTCTCTCTCTCTGTGTGTGTGTGTGAACTGTTACATATTATGCCTGTGGAAAGCAGACTTTATCAAAGAATCAAAACATTAAAAGCTGTTTACAATTAGTAACAGAAAATCACGCCGCGAGGAACGCAGAGAATTTATGATTAGCTGTGAAAGAGAGAAAAATCCCACGGTGAACTGTATCAAGAGGAAGAAGCTCAATAGTACTAGAGACCTTTACAAATGTTGGTAATGTGGTTACTTTCAAAAGGCCACAGAGATGAAAAAAATTATTCCTAAGAGTGGTTTTGCTATTGGTAACCTAGAAATCATGTTACTCTGTCACTAGAACCATCAAACTTGCCTTGAAAAAATATTGTGACTGAAACTAGAGACCTTTAAAAATAAAAATATATATTCCTCAGTGTTTGCTATTCGTAACGGAAAAATCATGTTACTGTCACTAGAACCATCAAATTTGCCTTAAAAAAAACACATCGTAACTGAAATTAGAGACCTTAAAAAATATTGGTAAAGTAATTGCTATTTCAGAAGGCCGGAGAGATGAAAACAAAAATATTCCTTTAATGTAATTTGGTATGATTTAGTTCGGTATAATGTAGCTTAATTTGGTTTGATTTTATTCAGTCTATTTTAAAACACTACAAATATATCCTAAAAACACACACACAAAAAAAAAAAAAAAAAAAATGGATAAATAAATAAATAAATAAATGCTAGAAAGAACGGCAAGATTACAAGGCAGATTAGCTAAAGATATTGCGGCTTAGCTCCTCCACTTCTTCCGTTTCTTTTTCTTTACTTCTTAGTCTCCCTCCTTTGTTTCTCTTTTTTCTTCTTCTTCTGTTGCTTCTATTTACACTCCTGTGCTTAGATTCACTTCAAAACAATTAGAAATCGCAAGATAATAGGCAAAATATTGAGGAAGAGGAGGGAGAGTTAATGTACGCACCTATTATGAAAAATCACTTACTATCATTATTTCCGTAGAAGAGAGAGAGAGAGAGAGAGAGAGAGAGAGAGAGAGAGAGAGAGAGAGAGAGAGAGAGCACGAATGGAAATATAGATAAAGAAAAAAATAATAACTAATAAAGAAAACGGAAAGATCCAAGGGTCCAAGGGGCCAGTTAAGGCGCCAAGGCTCTATTTAATCCAAGGGCTCAAGATGGCCCCTTGGACCCTTGGATTAAATAGAGCCTTGGTGCCTTAACTGGCCCCTTGGACCCTTGGATTAAATAGAGCCTTGGCGCCTTAACTGGCCCCTTGGACCCTTGGATTAAATAGAGCCTTGGAGCCTTAACTGGCCCCTTGGCCCAATGGATTAAATAGAGCCTTGGCGCCTTAACTGGCCCCTTGGCCCAATGGATTAAATAGAGCCTTGGCGCCTTAACTGGCCCCTTGGACCCTTGGATTAAATAGAGCCTTGGCGCCTTAACTGGCCCCTTGGCCCAATGGATTAAATAGAGCCTTAGAGCCTTAACTGGCCCCTTGGCCCAATGGATTAAATAGAGCCTTGGCGCCTTAACTGGCCCCTTGGCCCAATGGATTAAATAGAGCCTTGGCGCCTTAACTGGCCCCTTGGCCCAATGGATTAAATAGAGCCTTGGAGCCTTAACTGGCCCCTTGGCCCAATGGAATAAATAGAGCCTTGGTGCCTTAACTGGCCCCTTGGACCCTTGGATTAAATAGAGCCTTGGTGCCTTAACTGGCCCCTTGGACCCTTGGATTAAATAGAGCCTTGGAGCCTTAACTGGCCCCTTGGACCCTTGGATTAAATAGAGCCTTGGTGCCTTAACTGGCCCCTTGGACCCTTGGATTAAATAGAGCCTTGGTGCCTTAACTGGCCCCTTGGACCCTTGGATTAAATAGAGCCTTGGAGCCTTAACTGGCCCCTTGGACCCTTGGATTAAATAGAGCCTTGGCGCCTTAACTGGCCCCTTGGACCCTTGGATTAAATAGAGCCTTGGTGCCTTAACTGGCCCCTTGGCCCAATGGATTAAATAGAGCCTTGGCGCCTTAACTGGCCCCTTGGCCCAATGGATTAAATAGAGCCTTAGAGCCTTAACTGGCCCCTTGGCCCAATGGATTAAATAGAGCCTTGGCGCCTTAACTGGCCCCTTGGCCCAATGGATTAAATAGAGCCTTGAGCCTTAACTGGCCCCTTGGCCCAATGGATTAAATAGAGCCTTGGCGCCTTAACTGGCCCCTTGGCCCAATGGATTAAATAGAGCCTTGAGCCTTAACTGGCCCCTTGGCCCAATGGATTAAATAGAGCCTTGGCGCCTTAACTGGCCCCTTGGCCCAATGGATTAAATAGAGCCTTGGCGCCTTAACTGGCCCCTTGGACCCTTGGATTAAATAGAGCCTTGGAGCCTTAACTGGCCCCTTGGACCCTTGGATTAAATAGAGCCTTGGCCTTAACTGGCCCCTTGGACCCTTGGATTAAATAGAGCCTTGGCGCCTTAACTGGCCCCTTGGACCCTTGGATTAAATAGAGCCTTGGAGCCTTAACTGGCCCCTTGGCCCAATGGATTAAATAGAGCCTTGGCGCCTTAACTGGCCCCTTGGACCCTTGGATTAAATAGAGCCTTGGCGCCTTAACTGGCCCCTTGGACCCTTGGATTAAATAGAGCCTTGGCGCCTTAACTGGCCCCTTGGACCCTTGGATTAAATAGAGCCTTGGCGCCTTAACTGGCCCCTTGGCCCAATGGATTAAATAGAGCCTTGGCGCCTTAACTGGCCCCTTGGCCCAATGGATTAAATAGAGCCTTAGAGCCTTAACTGGCCCCTTGGCCCAATGGATTAAATAGAGCCTTGGCGCCTTAACTGGCCCCTTGGCCCAATGGATTAAATAGAGCCTTAGAGCCTTAACTGGCCCCTTGGCCCAATGGATTAAATAGAGCCTTGGCGCCTTAACTGGCCCCTTGGCCCAATGGATTAAATAGAGCCTTGGCGCCTTAACTGGCCCCTTGGCCCAATGGATTAAATAGAGCCTTGGCGCCTTAACTGGCCCCTTGGACCCTTGGATTAAATAGAGCCTTGGAGCCTTAACTGGCCCCTTGGCCCAATGGATTAAATAGAGCCTTGGCGCCTTAACTGGCCCCTTGGACCCTTGGATTAAATAGAGCCTTGGCGCCTTAACTGGCCCCTTGGCCCAATGGATTAAATAGAGCCTTAGAGCCTTAACTGGCCCCTTGGCCCAATGGATTAAATAGAGCCTTGGCGCCTTAACTGGCCCCTTGGCCCAATGGATTAAATAGAGCCTTAGAGCCTTAACTGGCCCCTTGGCCCAATGGATTAAATAGAGCCTTGGCGCCTTAACTGGCCCCTTGGCCCAATGGATTAAATAGAGCCTTGGCGCCTTAACTGGCCCCTTGGCCCAATGGATTAAATAGAGCCTTGGCGCCTTAACTGGCCCCTTGGACCCTTGGATTAAATAGAGCCTTGGCGCCCTTAATGGATGAGCCTTGGCGCCTTAACTGGCCCCTTGGACCCTTGGATTAAATAGAGCCTTGAGCCTTAACTGGCCCCTTGGCCCAATGGATTAAATAGAGCCTTAGAGCCTTAACTGGCCCCTTGGCCCAATGGATTAAATAGAGCCTTGGCGCCTTAACTGGCCCCTTGGCCCAATGGATTAAATAGAGCCTTAGAGCCTTAACTGGCCCCTTGGCCCAATGGATTAAATAGAGCCTTGGCGCCTTAACTGGCCCCTTGGCCCAATGGATTAAATAGAGCCTTAGAGCCTTAACTGGCCCCTTGGCCCAATGGATTAAATAGAGCCTTGGCGCCTTAACTGGCCCCTTGGACCCTTGGATTAAATAGAGCCTTGGCGCCTTAACTGGCCCCTTGGCCCAATGGATTAAATAGAGCCTTGGCGCCTTAACTGGCCCCTTGGACCCTTGGATTAAATAGAGCCTTGGCGCCTTAACTGGCCCCTTGGCCCAATGGATTAAATAGAGCCTTAGAGCCTTAACTGGCCCCTTGGCCCAATGGATTAAATAGAGCCTTGGCGCCTTAACTGGCCCCTTGGCCCAATGGATTAAATAGAGCCTTAGAGCCTTAACTGGCCCCTTGGCCCAATGGATTAAATAGAGCCTTGGCGCCTTAACTGGCCCCTTGGCCCAATGGATTAAATAGAGCCTTGGCGCCTTAACTGGCCCCTTGGCCCAATGGATTAAATAGAGCCTTGGCGCCTTAACTGGCCCCTTGGACCCTTGGATTAAATAGAGCCTTGGAGCCTTAACTGGCCCCTTGGCCCAATGGATTAAATAGAGCCTTGGCGCCTTAACTGGCCCCTTGGACCAAGGCTCTATTTAATTCAAGGGTCCAAGGGGCCATCTTGAGCCATGGGCTACCTCTTGTCTGCCACCCTGGCTCTGGCCTTTGAGACCCAGCACTGGGTCGTCGCCTTCCTGGTCTCCACCAGGCGCTGGTGGAGGCCGGTCAAGGTGACTCTCCCTTAGGCGAACTTCTCGCCACAAATCATCGTTTTTTTTCAGCTGCAGTTGGAAACAAATTATTTAATGTAATAAAAACCCTGTGAGAAGCAAAATGTCTGAATTCCTGCATCACAGCTGCTGCTGCGCCTGATGTCTGAAGAGTCACTCTAAACCTGCGTGTGGCCGCTGCAAGAAGCTTAAGGAAACACACACACCACCACTACCACCACTTCTCTTTCCAGTTAAAACAAGCTTAAAGGAACGTTATCTTATGACTCTTGAATCTACTCACTACCACTCCCTCCCCTCCCTTTCTTTCCTTACACCTACAATTTCTTACCTTCCCTCTTCACCCCATCAATGCACCCCAACTTTTTCTCGCCTATATCCTTTAATCCAACCCACATCCCTCTTCTCACCTGGCCAAGCATTTCAGGTGCGATTGGCTAATTAGCAATGTAACACCTACTCCCACTCATCACCTCATCACCATCTCTCTCATTACAATACAAAAGGAATTGTGTGTGTGTGTGTGTGTGTGTGTGTGTGTGTGTGTGTGTAATTCACCTCGGTGCGTGCTTGTGTGTGCGTGTAATTCACCTCGGTCGCCTGCTGGTCACCCAGCCAGTCTTCCCCATTACGGAGCGAGCTCAGAACTCATAGACTGATCTTCGGGTAGGACTGAGACCACAACACACTCCACACACCGGGAAAGCTAGGTGAACATGGGCCACTCATTAAGAGGCTTACCCATTTGTCTCTCCGCTTCCCGTGACTCGAACCCGGCCCTCTCGATTGTGAGTCCAGCATGCCAACCACTACACTACGCGGTGGTGTGTGTGTGTGTGTGTGTGTGTGTGTGTGTGTGTGTGTGTGTAAGCGCGCGCGGTTGAGTATAGGTGGTAAGTCTCACCTGTGACAATCTCTCTCTCTCTCTCTCTCTCTCTCTCTCTCTCTCTCTCTCTCACACACACACACACACACACACACACACACACACACACACACACACACACACACACACACACACCGAAAGCATCTGAGCGATCAACTCAGAAGAAAAAAAAATAAAGAAAGAAAAGAAAACATCGAGATCTAAGTACAGAACGCCTATACGAGATGTCTCTTCCTTAAATTTGTCTTTTTTTCTTTTTTTCCTTCTTTTCTTCCTTTGTTTATCTCTTCATTTTTCCTTTCCTCGCACCTGTCATTTGTGTTGCACGGCGCAGCTGCCTCGCTAATTAACAGAACAAAGATACCGAACTCCCAACACCTCATATCCCTCAAGTGCTGTGTGTGTGTGTGTGTGTGTGTGTGTGTGTGTGTGTGTGCGCGCCATAGGAAGTTGGAAATCTGGAGCAGGCAGGGAGCTCCGGAGTTTGCTGGAGAAAGGGATGAATGACTGAGAGTACTAGTTAACTCTTGCATTAAGGAGTTGGACAGAATAGTGGTGAGTGGAGAAAGAATGCCTTATGCTGAGAGGCCACAGGAGGAGGGGAGGCATGTAGTTAGAAAGATCAAAAGAACAGTTAGCATGAAAATAGCGGTAGAAGATAGCAAGAGATGAAACATTCTAGGGGGTGAGTAAGAGACTAAAGACATGCATTCAGTCAGAGGAGAGGAGTTGATAAGACAAAAAGCTTTTGATTGCACTCTATCTAAAACTGTGTGAGTGGAAACTCCCATCCCCATCCCCTCCATACCTACCAAGAGTATTCGATACATGGGCGGATAAGGCCCTTGTACAGAGTTAGAAGTTGGAGGTGAGAAAAACTGGCTGAGACGCCGCAGAAACTTCATAGAAGCTGTTTTAGCAAGAAATGAGATGTGAAGTTTCCAGTTTAGATTATGAGTAAAGGACAGACCGAGGATATTTAGTGTAAAAGAGGGGGACAGTTATGTATCATTAACGAAGAGGGAATATTTGTCTGTAGGTTGTGTTGGGTTGACAGATGGATCAATTGAGTTTTGAGGCATTGAACACTACCAATTTGCAATGACACTGTTGTGTGAAGACGTATTCACTATACTTGGTATGAGGTAATATCGCGTACACTGCCAAATTTTCAACGTTTACTTCAACTAAAATTACAAACACGTACAATAATTATCATTCAGAAAGATGGATGAATAAAACAGACGTTATCAGATTGTTTGTGTTGAGTCGTAAGAGGTCTCTATATAAGATAGGCCATATATGAGGAGGAGTGAAAAAATGTTGGTATTTTTCACTCAGGGACTCATCTTGTGAGGGCCTGAATGCTTCTTGAGGTCTCTCTTGTGTTCTTATCTTAAAATAATCTATAAAATCACTAACAAGTATTGTCAACTACACACAATAACAACTCCAATAAAAAGTACAAAACCAAGGTAGCCGTAACTTGTGCCTTTGGTTTGATGCGCCAGCGACCAGTGACTTGAGCAGAGACGGAGTAGCACTGGAGGGGGAGTATAGCGCCACACCACCCATCCACTCCCTCAGTTCAGTAACACGGTCAGACAGACGTCATATCTTTGGCGTTCACCTCATCCTGCCTGCAGGGAAAGACAAATATAGAGAATATAGAGGAGGTGAACAATAATACAATGGCCACTTTAAAGAAAACGGGAAATATAACAATTAGAAATGCATGACTAAGAGAGAGAGAGAGAGAGAGAGAGAGGAGTAAGGTAGAGTAGATGGGCGCAGAATGAAATGCGTCATGACCACAATAAGAAAAAGCACAGGAGGATTATGCAAAGAATAATACCAACGATATTAACTACAGCAAATCGAAATAGTATTTGTAGTTAACTTGTACTAAATCAGTTTACTCTTCATGAAAATGGTGTAACTTATTTTTGTACACTGTAGCGCACGCTGTCACACACACACACACACACACACACACACACACACACACACACACACACACACACACACACACACACACACACGATGGCTGAATGAGTTTAATTATAAGTTATGGCTCCTATTGAATTTCGAGGTCTTACGATGATCTAATGAAACCAACCATTCTTCATTTGATTTTGATAGATAAGAAAAATAATAACAACAACAGAAGAAGATGAAAAAGATGGTGATCATGAAAAAATGGAAGAAAAAATAGATCAAGAAGAAGAAGAAGAAAAGAAGAAGAAGAAGAAGAAGAAGAAGAAAGAAGAAAGGAAACGAATTAAGAAGAAATCAAAAGAGAAGAAGAAGAAGAAGAAGAAGAAGAAGAAAAGAAGAAGAAAGTGATATTTGTGGAGTAGCAAATCTCTCTTCCTTACTCA
Source organism: Portunus trituberculatus (assembly GCF_017591435.1). NCBI lineage: Eukaryota > Metazoa > Arthropoda > Malacostraca > Decapoda > Portunidae > Portunus > Portunus trituberculatus. The sequence goes on along the minus strand of NC_059262.1, from coordinate 3,446,927 downwards.
GAGGGAGGCTTCTTGACCTTCCTGGGAATCTGCATCTCCTCCAGCTGTGCTACGGTGTCAGGGAGGCAGGTGTTCATGGTCTCCCACAGAGGCACGAAGGACACGGCGGCGACAGCAGCGGCCAGACCGAACACCACAGAAACAGCCCACGGGTATTTTGGTTCCTGTCGGGACATGGTTCAGGTCAGTCAGTGTGTGGTAACTTAGTGACTTTGCATGATGAACGCTGGCCAAACAGCTCGTGGAAGTGGTGAGGTGGTTGCAAACTTTGGTATGAATTTTGTTGATCTGTCACTAGAACTGTAAAATCAGCCTAAAGGGGATAAAGGTAAACAGTCAGTATAGTCTTAATGGAGCCTGTTCAATGAAGTGGTGGTGCGCCACGGAAGTGTTTCAGAATAGAGCTAATTAAGAATAAGCACACCTCCCTTTCCCCTCCTCATCCTCCTCTCTCTCTCTCTCTCTCTCTCTCTCTCTCTCTCTCTCTCCGTACCAGGGCACTCATGAAGAATGGAGCGATGAAGGCGCCAATACGGGAGGATATCATGCCGGCGCTCATGCCCTGCGTCCTGATCTCCGTCGGGAACAATTCGGAGGTGTAGAGGAACATGACGCTGAAGGCAGCGGTAGAGAGGAGCTTCCCGATCATCACCAGGGTTATGGACAGCCACTTGAGGTCTGGTGGGGATGGAGGAAAGATCATATTTCCAAAGTGTAGGAACTGAGATCTTCAGATAAACATGTGGTAAACAAATGTGGCTTTATTTGTTATTTCTAAAGTAGTGAAGCTCTGGCCAAAGGCAAAAACTCGTGTGAAAAATTGCCGAGAGGAGACAGTTTGAAGATAAATGATTTGAGTCCACTATTATCTGAAGAAGTGTCTTGAAACTTAACTTCTGAAAAGTTGAAGCCACAGGCAGCAAGAAACACAGAAGGCATTTCTGAGTTGACGAAAGATTGAGAATTCTGGAATTCTGGTTGACTCTTGCATATGTATGTTTGGTATGAAACATCAGTTATTTGCCTTATGCAAAGAAAAAAATATCATCCCTTGTGTCCAATCATTAATACCACCAAGTAGACCACAAGCAGACCAACCACTCAACACCTGCATTGCCGCTCACTCACACACTCACTGGTTGGCACTAGTGGCTGGAGGAGCAGCATCACAGCGCACAGACCAAAACACGCCATGCCGGACTTCTTGCGCCCAATGATCTCCACCACGAAGATGTTAATGGTTGACGGTAACTCCACCAGCCCCGAAATGGCCACGTACATGAACGGGTCCACATCGTAGGTGGTGGCTGCGAGGAGGAGGCCGAAGTAGACCATTGCGACGGAGAAGTAACCAATGCAGGTGATAATGGTGATGGTGACCAGCTTGCGGGTTCTGCAGGTGGACAAGGAGCACATAAACCACTTAACACGAGAGAACACGTGAAGAAAGGTGGCTAGACACATGTACCGCCTGCAGTTGTCTATGTTCGCTAAAAAGGTGGCTTCATATTTGATGGCTTTCCTCTCCATAAAACTCTTCATTGTTTCCATACACGAGGTACTGCAGGGGCGGCAGCAATGGACGCATCGTGTTTTAAAAGAACAGCAAATTGAACCAAAGGGAAGCTAAGAGAAGAGGTCCAATTTAAGATCAAACTTTCAACATGACTCATTACCATCTGAGCTATTACTGATCAACAAGACCACAGAGGATGCTGATTTATTTTTTCTTTTAATGAAGTGGTGCTCTGGCCTGGGCAACAAAATGGTTGATAAAAAAGAAAAAAGAAAAAAAAACTCACTGAAGTGCTAGTTCTCAAAGAGTAATAAAAGGGATTGGCCAAAATAATGAAGAAAAGTGTCTTGAAACCTTTCTTTTGACAAGGTTTTAATCCTAGATAGGGAGAAATACAGAGGCAAGTAAGAGCTTCCATGTAAAGGGTCAGAGATTGAGAATATCGGTTAAATTAAGGACTGACCTCGACGCTCTCACCAGCAGAGGCTCACCTGAACAGGATGGTCACCTGGTCCACTATTCGCTGAGTCAAGGGCATATTGGATCGAGCCTCTGCTTCGCTCTTGCTCTGAAAAAGATGAACAAGTGAATAGGCAAGGAAAAGTAAGAATGACATTAAAAAAGTAAAACTGATACACGGGGTAGAAAACCTAAAACTGGTATTTTTTTCTTGCGTTCCTTTCTTCCTCACTACAACGCTCAATTTTTTTTTTTTTTTTAACCCTTCTATCACTTCTACGGGTACCACACTCTTCATTTTCCTCCCCTTCGCTTCTTAAACTACAATATCCTTTTTTTCCTTCTTTCCTTCACCCCGAGATTTCTCTCCTCTTTTTCCTCTCCCTCCTCCTCCTCCACTCACCTGCTGCTGCACCTCCTGCATGATCCGCAGCATCTTCTCGGTGGGCGGCAGCGTGGTGCCGTTCATCTTCGCTGCCACCCGCAGGACCGATAGAGCTTTCTGGTGTTGGCCCCTCACCGCCAGCCATCGCGGGGACTCCTTTAGGAATCTAGCCAGGAGACAAAGGATAAACACGAAGAGCTGCAAAGGTTTTCAGCGTGGCAGAAGAATGAAATGCTGATTCAATAGGGAGTTTCAAAAGATTCAATAGGGAGCTTCAGAAGTATAGACAAATTTATAGCTGAAGATGGCAGGTAGAGATAGGTTTCATGTAGACACTGCTATGTGTAGACCTGATGGCTTCGTCCAGCTTCTCTTTTCTTATGTTCACAATGTCCTCATGTTATTACAAAACGGGGCGGCAAAAGAAAGACACAGATAGCTACACCTTGAGCTACACACACACACACACACACACACACACACGAGGTGCATCAGATATCTTCATCCCCATAATTAAGGGAATACAACGCGAGATTTGCAGTTGAAGTATCGTCCTTCACACACATGCGTACATCAACAGTCAAGATTGAAAAAGTTAATGATAGAGAACTTTCCACATTTGCCGCTTCTTTATTTATTTTTTTACTTATTTATCTATCCATTTATTACTTCTGAGACGTTAGTATCCAAATAAATATGATATGCGCGAGGGCAGATCTCTGAAGTGAGCATTAAACACACACACACACACACACACACACACACACACACACACACTAGGGACTTACAGGAGGGCAGGGAGGAATATTGGGCAGAAGAGGGACACGTAAGTCTGCAACCACCTCCAGTTCCTCTCCAAGTAAGCCCACAGCCCCCACAAACTAGCGCCCACCGACCACGCACTTAGGGACAGCATGGCCATGGTTGATCTCTTCTTAATCTCGGTTATTTCTGTCACTGCAGCAAAAAAATTAAATAAATAAATAAATAAATAAATAAATAAATAAATAAATAAAAATAAACAAAATAAAAATAAATAAATGAAATAAATACATTAATTAATAAACTAAATAAATAGAAAAAAAAACTGTGACGCTTTGCTCTCACCACAACAATTTCCCAAAGCCACATAGACGATTAGCAAGATTTTAAAGGCAGTTTCTTTTTCTAATAAACTAGGAATCTTGCCAGTCTTTCACCACAATCATAAAATTACCCTTGAAAACACGAGATCTTCCTGGTGAACCATAGATTACCCTTGAAAACACGAGATCTTCAGCAAGAGCCTTTGGAGAGCTGTGATGGTGAGCGAACAAAGCATTTCTGAATAGTAAGCAGACTCTTTGGATCGGATTCTGACCCAGCATATGATTAAAAGCCCATTGTATCTTAACGTCAACCAGAAACTTTTGAAGGTAGTGCAGGATGTGGTGCTTCAGAATGTAGCCCACTCCTCACAACGCACAAGGGAAGTCATTTTGTAGAGAACCTCCGCCTCGTACCGTACCTAAGATGTAGCCCGTCATGAGGGAGGTGGGGTGCATGGTGCCCAGAAAAAAACGCGCTGTTAGCAGGGTGCCCATTGACGGCAGCCACGCGGAGCCGAGGGCGAGGACCGTGTAGGTGACAGTCGAGATGGCGATCATGGTCCAGCGGCCAAACCTGACGAGAAGGGAAAGGTGAAGCGTGAAGGAAGGACTGCAAGGAAAAGCCCGATTTTCACACAGCACGATATGAGGCGACTGTGCCACGAATCACCATGACTTGCAGGAAAAAAATGAAAAAATCTAACTCGTGTGACATCGTGTAAAAAAATTCTGGAGTCGTGAAACATCGAGTGACAGTCTAGGACGTATCGTGGTTGTCGTGCATTTCCCTGAAAAAAGTAATGCACCCCTTAGTTTTCGCGATTCATTGTCGAAAAAGAAAAACTTTGCAAACCTATCGTATCGCTATCGGTGTACATTCCTGTGATTGTCGTGAGGCATTCATTGCATTTCTTTGCATTGTCGTCGTATTCGTCGCCTCCCAAAAACTGCACGATGGTCCAGATGATAGCACGATAACCGACCGAAAGGCGAACGATGATGGAACGATAACATAACGACTCTAACACAAGAATTATACGATATACAGGAGTCAATCACAGTTACAAATAAAGTCTTGAAGGATAATAGCACGATGCACACGATGAGTCAATGAAGGTTTTGTAGGCCTCCCCTGTGGCCATGAAGGACAGCGTAATGGTCAAACGTAGCTCTGGTTCCAGTGCCTTCCTGCAATTTGTGTCCTGTTTACTTATTCAAGGTGTAATTCGCTACAATATATCGCTGAACATGGCGCGGTTTTTTTTTTTTTTTTCTTATGTAGGGAAGAGGGCCGACCAAGGGCAAACAAAAAAAAAAAAAAAGATCACAAAAAGGCCCACTTGAGTGCTGGCTCTCTACAAAGAGGAAAAGCGTCAGCCAAAATTAGGGTTGATCAGTAGGTACATACATTACTATCTGTATAGGAATCAGGATCATGTTCTTGGAGGTGTGGCTGTTGGTGGTGGTGGCCATACTGTTCCCTCAACGCAAGGCACGACCTAACTAACCACCTCTGAGCCTTCCTTCCTCGCTTCTTCTTTAGTTGTTGGTGAGTGTGAAGCAGCTGGATAAAATTAAATTGAATCTTGAGGTTGTTGATCAGCAGAGTATTCATTTCAAGTTCATCCGTGCAGTACTCATCAGTGTTCTGCTGGGAGCCGTGGGAAGGGCCATGTGGCTAGGCATGTCCTGGGAGGAGGGGGGATGAGGGAAGGGCCATGTAGCCAGGCATGCTTTGCGGAAGGACCTGGAAAGGCCATATTGGATGGGATGCTATACTGTGACATCGGTTGATGCTGCTGTGGAACTGCTGTGATGGCCAGGCGTGGACCCACAATAATTAATAATCATAGAGGCGTGAATTCGAGAAAAAAAAAAAAAAAAAACGGTCGTCGCGCTCGTGTTTGTCGGGTGGTATTCATGTAATTTGTTCAGTTGTCGTCCTGTGGTTGTCTCCTTTCGTTTAACATCGCACTGTTATTGATGTAAGTAACATTTTACCTTTATTGTGTGGGTCGTGTGGCTATCGCGCTAGTGTCGTACTGGAATTGTGAAAAAAGATTGATAGCAACACGGTATATCGTTGGAAGGTCGTCCTATGCCTGTTACAATCTAAGAATTATTTCACTCAGAAAATTTGCGGCTGTTGCCAAACACCACGCGGTCTCAGTGTTCAGTGTTAACCTTACCGTGATGCCACCCATATGGCAACATTCTCCCCCTCCCCCACCTGACCTATAACTCACCTTGCCATCCTTGCCGCTCACACTGCAGTCACTCACAGCTCACTCTGTATGTTGCTGAGAGGAGCGATCGAGTTCCTGGTAGTACATACAGTACATACTTGCTTCTTGCCTCGATCCTGACCATTATGGATAACATTTCTGATGACAGCAATGAAGATGAATCTATGGTAGACGTGGACGATAGTGATATGATTATGACTCATGAGTGGTGATGAGCACGAGGCTCCTAAGGTAATGATGAGAGAGATGAGCAATGTTGGAAGTTGACTGGAGGCGTATTTCCTGACGAGCGTCCTGACGCACCGACAGTTTGTTTGTTTCCAGCTTTGCTATGGACTGACTCATGTGCTTGAGGACTCGTCTCATGTCATTCAGTGACGCTTCAAACAACTTTTGATTAGAATGTTACGTGAATGAATGAACGAGAGGCGTGAAATTGTGGAAGCATGTGCAGTGAAGGGTAACGAGTGAACATAAACTATCTTTTAAAAATATCAGTTGCCGGAAACCCACCGAATGAGGTGAGAAGAACGGCGGTGTATACTTATTGATTCACTTATATTTCTATATTCATTTATTTACTGATTGCTGTTATTTTTGTTACTTATCCACAGGATTGGGTAACATGCCCCATTGAAAGTATTAACGTACATCAAGGATGGCTTCAGATGCATCCCTCGCATTACATGAGCTATGTTCCTTGTTAGTCCATTTGTGTTCTACCTGTGAATAAATTGATATTTGCTGGAATTGAGTTTTTATGGAACCAGGTGGTACGCGGGGACTGTGTTGGACCTCCAAGTGGTACTCGCTCTGGGAAGGTTTGGGAACCACTAGTCTAAAAAGAGGGCGAGGAAAGACACTCACAACAACTACAAGATAAAACAGTTACTATGAAATTCTCTCTCTCTCTCTCTCTCTCTCTCTCTCTCTCTCTCTCTCTCTCTCTCTCTCAAACAAAGCACCACATACTAGCATTATCTTTTTTTCACATAGTTTACCTGTCTGTCCTTGGTGGAAGGAAAGGTATAATCTCGGAGACTGACCATCCTACTTCCCCGCAAGAGCTAATCTGCTTACAATCCAACCAATCCCTGGCTTGTTTTCAGAAACCCCTTTGCTCTTTCATCACGACCATCTTAAAGAACCAAGGAGTTATCTAAAATACTTCTCCTTTTCATGATATAGAAATCTTGCTATTCTGTCACGAGAATCGAAAAAAAAAAAAAACAC
>NC_059262.1:3427500-3435000 GCF_017591435.1 Portunus trituberculatus | reverse complement strand
TGACGTTCTATAGATCTGTACACAACGAGGATCTAAAATGCCTCCTGTGAATCTTTAAGTAAAAACAGGCTATTGGAAGAATGCAGTTCTCCTCTTTTTCCTGTACACATCTACCTCCAACATTCTGCTTGAGGGTGGCACGAGGTCAGTCACAGCGCCACCAATGTGTCAAGGCCACCAGCTGGGTGTGGAAGAGTTGCCGCTCTCAAGTGAATAATGCTTTTTTTTTTTCACTTAGGTATTGGCATATACCTACTATTTTGTAAAAATAGAAACTACACATTAGCTTGGCTTACGAATTATGAATGCGATTATGCTTCACCCTTGGAATTACTGTAAAAGCCAGTACATGTGAGCATTTTATCTTATAATTATAGCAACATCTGGTACTGCAAGGTGAGGCTATTCGGCCTGGCCAGGCTGGGTTCATTAGTATTGCCGCCACTCACAAGACTTCTACTATTTATTTTTTTTTTTTTTTACTTTTGATAATGGATTATTTCTTTTTTCATGCTCATTATCTTATAGACTACAAGATAACGAGACTTACGAGTTATATACCTTAATTGCAGGAAACGTGGCATGAAGGTAGATTTTTTACACATTTATTTATTTATATATTCATTTGTCTATAGAGGAAGCTGTTTTCATAAACTAATATGGATACATTTTTCTTTTTTTTGTAGCTAAGCAATGCGCAGACTTAGTTTTATTTATTTACTTATTTCATTTTATTATCATTATTATTATTTTTTCTTATAGAGTGAAAATAGATTTCTATTCTATTCTTTTAAGAGTTAAAGTAAAGTGGATGGAATTTTCAAGGGAGTCCGGTGAGTGGCGGGTGGGCTATGACAGGGATCACGGCAAGGTTCTGCACGACGCGGAGTGTAATTAAGTACGAGAGAATGCTGAGAGAAAGGAAGTGTTTATCACCTGACACTCTCACTGTAACTCTCATCCATCACTTAATGAATCGTTCATGTTAAAGAACTTCATTAAACGTGCACGATATTACTGTGCATTATTAGCGCACTGCTAATACTTTCTGACAAAAAAAGAAGGGACGAAGTTTAAGAAAGAGAAGCAGTGATAGAAAGGAAGCGTGGAGGGATGTAGAGTAACCGATGACATTTGTGTGTTCATAAACTTTATTACACTGAGACACTCTAGTGTACAACAATGCCACTGTACTGTCACTAGCAGGCTACATAGTGCGCGCTATGGAATAAAAAAAAAAAAACTAAAAACTACATTATAGCTATGATGACGAAAAGGAAGCGATGATGGGCGTAAAGTAACCACTAGCCAAAGATAATGTTTGTACTGAATAATTAGAAAAACACTCTTACATACTGTATCATCAGTATGCGAGTAGTGGCGGGGGAGGCGTGATATCAGGATGGAAAGTGAGGAGGAGGAGGAGCGGTCCCCAAGCAGTGAGTGGCCCGACAAGCCATTCCGCTTGCCCAAATTAAACCCTGTGCCTACAGTGTTGGCCTTAGTCTGAGAGAGAGGTCTTTTCAAGTTACTCCTCTTTCGTGTATCTTTTAGTCTGATCTTAAAAGCGAAGCACGTCATGGACATATATTCACACACACACACACACACACACACACACACACACACTTCCAATGTTCTATAGGTGAAGGAGAAGAAATAAACTTAAAGATGATACTTTTAAAGAACAAAATGGTGGGAGGAAGGACATACAGTAAGCCACGGCGATGTAGCAGAGGGCATTCCACTTTCCAGTTCCCAGTGTGGTCAGGATGGCATCGAAGTCCTCGCTCTTGCAGTCATCTCCTCCTGAGGATGGCGTCACCGATCCCTTCTCTGCAGCAGTCAGACAACAGGACACACTATGAGTTCACCAGGCAACACGCGGGTAGGTGAATGCTTCGCAAAATAATCCTTTCAATGATGACATGCTAACAAATTTTGAGAGAGAGAGAGAGAGAGAGAGAGAGAGAGAGAGATTTTTGGCCGCTTCCTCTTCAAGGCTTTCCAAGAACGCCTCTCTCTCTCTCTCTCTCTCTCTCTCTCTCTGTGTGTGTGTGTGTGTGTGTGTGTGTGTGTGTGTGTGTGTGTGTGTGTGTGTGTGTGTGTGTGTGTGTGTAATTCACCACGGTCGTCTGCTGGTCACCCAGCCAGCCTTCCCCATTACGTAGTGAGCTCAGAGCTCATAGACCGATCTTCGGGTAGGACTGATACCACAACATATTCCACACACCGGGAAAGCAAGACCACAGTCCCTCGAGTTACATCCAGTACATATTTACTGCTAGATGAACACACCCCACACATTAAGAGGCTTGCCCATTTGCCTCGCCGCTCCCGGGACTCGAACCTGGGCCTTCTCGGTTGTGAGCCAAGCGTGCTAACCATTACACTACGCTGTGTGTGTGTGTGTGTGTGTGTGTGTGTGTGTGTGTGTGTGTGTGTGTGTGTGTGTGTCCTTCAGTTTTTCTCAGCTCTTTTTTTTTTTTTTCTACAACAAAAGGTGTCTCTTCCTGTACTTTTATGCAAATGCTATGCGGTGATCCTTTCCAGGAAGCAGTAGACACCCGCAAAAACGATTAAGTACTCACAGAGAGGTCTAATAGCACTAGTTCTGGTCTTATAGACCAGTTCAGGGGGTGGTGTAAACTTCACATTAAAGGATGCTGTTACCTCAATCAATGTCTCTCTTTATGTATCACAACTCAAGGGGGCGGCCACTCCCTGCACTCTAAAAATAATGCTTTCCCCTTCACTTAAAACCACATCCACACACGCACACGCACACACACACACACACACACACACACACACACACACACACACACACACACCCTTCTTAACATTCAAAGTTAAAAATGAAGATTCCTATAGCATCCTCAGAGTCCCTTTCTGGGGAGGGAGCCATAAATGTCCCCAGATCGGACTGTTCTTTCGGTATCGACCATAACCGTCTTGACACACTCCTCTACTTTTCTTTATTAATTTCTGGAACATTCGCGGTCTTGGATATGACTTTCAATCTGTAGAACACCACATCTCTCTTCTACCAAATCTCATGTTTTCCACACCGAAACACAGCTGTCTGAAACAGCTGACTGTAGCCCTTTCTCTGTTCCCTCTTACTTTCTATACTGCAGGGGTTCTCAACCTGGGGTACGCGTATCCCCAGGGGCACTTGAGAGGAATTTTGGGGGTACGTGGCAGGTTTATCAAAATACTTCAGCTTTGAATAACTGCAAATTTGTTTGCAGTATACAATGTGGCCTACATGTGCTAGGCTGGATGTGTCCTTCACTAGAACCAGGACACGTTAACAACGTTAGCAAGGAAACTCTTGGAGTTATATCACTTGAGAGGAAGCTCTCTTGGATTACAGTTGCCACACAACCTTGCAAACCTATAATATTTGTTCTGATTTATCATTTTAAATGTTATTCACACACACAGTGACTTATTTATCACTGTTACTAGTTACAAGTTGCAACTAGCTGGAAGCAACACTAGTTCACTGCCATAATGATCGAAAATTGTCTGATATAGTTCCTTTTTGGTAAATGTATTGCATGTTAGTCACATATAGTGTCTCCCTGTGAGGTACCAGTTCCTATCGACACTACCTCATAGAAACATACTAATATTAATTAAAAATTTTATCTGCTCCACACATATAACACAAATTAAACTTAATAAACTAAGTCAATAAACCATGCATTTATTCTTACCCTTCCTGACGCTGCATTGTGGGAAAGGGGTACGTGATCAATACTGAAAGACTTCGAGGGACACATAAGATTAAAAAGGTTGAGAAGCCCTGCTCTATAGTCTCATTTCCCAAAGCTGAATGTTGTGTCTGTGTGCGCAGCGACTTGACTTGCATGCTCTCGTGCCCACGCTCCTCTATCTTCGAGTTTTCCACCAACGGGCTTCGACTTTAGAGTCACTCTCTAAGTAGTCTCTGTGCTGTATGTCTCTCCCTTAACTTCTCTGCATGACAATAAAATATTCTTTGACTATTTATCTTCAAATGTGGAGCACATTATGTCCATTTCCGGAGATCTCCATCCTTGGAAATTTCAATGTTCACCACCAGCTTTGGCTTTCCTTTCCCTTCAGTGGCGCATCCTGGTGAACTAGCCTTCAACTTTGCTATTCTCCATTTCATGAAGCAACTTATGCAACACAATACTCATGTGTGCTGTCACACATTTTATAATGGACGAAGTGGTAATTTTTTTTATGCACACCCCACGGGAAGAATTCCCGCTACACACAACTGCAAACTTATTTATTCGCAAACTAAATAAACACACATCATACAGTCATGTAAACAGTATTTTCTACAGAACTACTTGAACCATCAAATCCCGAACATTACGTGAGAAAACTGCTTAAGTAGGGAGACCGCTGTACACTGCTACTGCTACACAAGGTAGAACTTGTGGTGTGTGTGTGTGTGTGTGTGTGTGTGTGTGTGTGTGTGTGTGTGTGTGCGTGCGTGCTTGCGCGCGTGTGTGTGTGTGTGTGTGTGTGTGTGTGTGTGTGTGTGTGTGTGTGTGTGTGTGTGTGTGTGTGTGCGTGCAAGATCACAACGTGTGGGAAACAACGCATTATATTCAACACAAAGCGACATCCAAGGCCAACACAACATTTTGTAACTTACACACGCAAACACACACACACACACACACACACACACACACACACACAGGTGGGTGAGAGGGTACTGGAGGAGGGAGCCGCACGCATGACTTCAATGTTTATGCAGGTTAAGCTTACAACATTCGCGGCAACACATCAGGACACACACCCGCAATTTTAACTTTTCTGGTTTGCTTTTCCATTTTCCTTTAATCTGAAACTTTCCTCACTGCCGTTTCTTGGTATTCAACGTGTTTCTCACAATGCATTTTTTCTAATACCATGTGGGCTTTTCACGGGAATTTCTGGGATAAAGGAGATACTTTTTTTGTGGTATCTTCTATCTTAAAGCCCACCCGCTAGGAAACCGTTGCCCCGAGTGAGGAAGCCCAACCTGCACTCAGACTGTGGAAAGGATTCGAACCCGTGTGCTTGAAGACCCTTGAACCTCAAAGCACGCATGGTTCCACTGTACCACGGCGTCGATGGCATTCAGGACAGACACAGTGCAGTCGTGGTTAGAATCATGGTAAATTCTCGCACTTGATCATTTCCCTTTGTCTTCCTCATTTCCACTTTTTATTGATATGTCCTCTTAATTTTCTAGACTGTTGAAGGTGACGTGCACGCTAAGTACAGGACACATGTAGTGACGAATCAGGACACAAACCATCGCTTCAATACCCACTCTGAAATTTAATGGCATTGCTTGTAATTCATTTTTTTCTTTTTTCTTTGTCTTAAGTCTTTCATTGTCACTCTCCTAGCAGTTCCTTAATCACAAATCACTGGCATACATTTATTATTGTTAGCCAGCCATTTCTACTCTTTTAATTCTCTTTTCTCTCTTGTTTTTTTTTTTTATTTCTAGTTCTTTTCTTGATTTTAAATAGCTCTTGTGCATCTTTATTGTTCCCTATTATTTTTTTTTTTTATCACAATACCTGAAATTCACTCTTACATTCGCTTGGCTTTCTATATTACTGTGCTTTGCTTTGTCCTTTCTCTTGAATGTTTCACTGAGAAGTCTTCGATTCTCTCTTGAAGTTCCTTTAGACTCAACAGGAAGACTCTGATTATTGAGTTCGTTCCATTCATCTAACGTCATTCAAAGGCCAATTTCTTCCTATCTCCCGTTTTACAAATATTAACTGACTCTGTATGTGGATGAGAGGCTTGGGACCGTAGGCTGAATGTTGAAGAGGAGTAGGTACAGCGAGCTAATATATTTCTGACGGTGCACTGACTACACGCAGGTGAGTGGTGAATACAGGTGACCTTGTCCTGCACCACTACTGCTCACCACCAACTACATCAACGAAACATCTCGTTATTCCACTTCCTGCCAACACACCCACACCCACACACACACCCACACACACACACACACACACACACACACACATACACACACACGCACACACGTCAGCATCAGTTCTCACGCCTAATACGCGCTGCTGAGTTGCCAAAACTTACCTGGAATATCAAACACAGCTCATATGACTCACGAGCCAAAACATTACTATCAATCAATCAATGTATTTCTTATTCTATTTTATTTACCAAGAAGTGAGATAGGGGATAGTTTGATTATGAAGGGACACATGAAAACCAGTGTATGTCGATCCTCACTCACTATTGACACACTCGTGTGTGGCCAGTGGAGCCAGGCCGAGCTCCATGAAACTTTCTCTTTCTGCCGAAACCGAATGGTTGTGTGTGTGTGTGTGTGTGTGTGTGTGTGTGTGTGTTTCACTGTTTGATCTGCTGCAGTCTCTGACGAGACAGCCAGACGTTACACTACGGAACGAGTTCAGAGCTCATTGTTTCCGATCTTGGGCTAGGCCTGAGACCAGGCACACACCACACACCGGGACAACAAGGTCACAACTCCTCGATTTACATCCCGTACCTACTCACTGCTAGGTGAACACTGAACACCATCTACACGTCAAAGGAGACACACCCAAATATCTCCACCCGGCCGGGGAATCGAACCCCGGTTGTGTGTGTGTGTGTGTGTGTGTGTGTGTGTGTGTGTGTGTGTGGGAACTATGACTGGCCGAACCCAAGTGGGATTGTCCGTAGAGAGAGAGAGAGAGAGAGAGAGAGAGAGACCCATTGAGGCATCGTTCCCTTCAGATGACAATCCGAAAACAAGTTCAGGATTACAGTGTGACGCATTAAAGGTTACAACAGCCATACCCATGCAGAAGAATTTGCTCTCTCTCTCTCTCTCTCTCTCTCTCTCTCTCTCTCTCTCTCTCTCTCTCTGAAAGGATACGAGTAGTCATCACGAGTCCACCACGTGATCATAAAGGAATGGGCATACCCACTCACCTACCCGAGCACACACACACACACACACACACACACGCCCGGTAGCTCAGTGGTTAGAGCGCTGACTCACAAGCCAGAGGATCGCGTTCGATTCCTCGGCCGGGTGGAGATATGGGGTGTCTCCTTTCACGTGTAGCCCCTGTTCACCTAGCAGTGAGTAGGTATGAGATGTAAATCGAGGAGTTGTGACCTTGTTGTCCCGGTGTGTGTTGTGTGCCTGGTCTCAGCCCTATCCGAAGATCGGAAACAATGAGCTCTGAGCTCGTTCCGTAATGGGGAAGACTGCCTGTCTCGTCAGAGACTGCAGCAGATCAAACAGTGAAACACACCGCGTAGTGTAGTGGTTAGCACGCTCGACTCACAATCGAGAGGGCCGCGTTCGAGTCCCGGCGCGGCGAGGCAAATGGGCAAGCCTCTTAATGTGTAGCCCCTGTTCACCTAGCAGTAAATAGGTACGGGATGTAACTCGAGGGGTTGTGGCCTCGCTTTCCCGGTGTGTGGAGTGTGTTGTGGTCTCAG